>NW_024467218.1:239200-241417 GCF_000292625.1 Dacryopinax primogenitus | reverse complement strand
TCAAGAGACATGACTAAGCCTTTATGACATGGAAGTAGCTGGTATACCTTGGCATGTGCTGGAACCTGCTGGAAGGATTGGATGGTCAGGTGACCTGCTGTGCATGGCTGTGCATGACCTCATATGACCTGATCACCTGACTAGGCTGAGTAAGCAAGATGTTCTAGCAGGTTCCACCACAGAGGTATAAATATAAGGCCTACTCTGCCTGGGGACTGTCTCTTCAGACTTGGTCTCTTAGGATCATCCACAGGTACCTATACTGTAGATAGGTCTCAGTCATCAGGTCTACTCCACTTCCTTGTTGCCTGCTTAGACTCTTGGCACTCTTAGGTGAGCAGACTTAGTCAGCCTGTGTTGCCCTAACAGCCCCCCACATCAGTGGGGCACTGTGCTGCAGTCAACTGCTTGGTGAGACTCCCCAATATGGGTAGCAGGACCTCCTCCAGTTCATGTGAAAGACTGGCAGACCTCTTGTGCTCCTTCACCACAGTCCAGTAAGGCTCAGCGTACTTCTCAATGAATGCTGGGTTGGCATGCAAGTCCAGAGCCATAAGCGGCTTCCCAGATGGGAGAGAAGCAGCTATTGACTCAGTCATTGAGTTGGCCCCTAGCTTTGAGGGGATGGGAAGCAACTCTGCACCAGGTGCATATCCTGGAAAGTTGTGGAATGCTGCTGCCGGCATCATGTTGGGTTGGGAGGTACTTGCTTGTGCCATGGGGAATGCTGCACTCAGTCCGAGTGCTGCATTCACCCTCAGCACTCTGACACACATCAGGGCCACCTGGTGATCCATAAACAGGCTTGCCACAGGCATGTCAGACACAACAGCTGTTGTGTCTGGCTTGCTGGCTTCTGCAAGTTGTGCCTTCATGTCTTTATGCCTCTGAGAGTTTGGTCAAGTTGATGCCTTAGTTTGTTGGCATGTACATGCATCAGCCATTTGAACCTGATCAGCTGAACCTGTGTGCTGATGGTGCTTGGTGTTCAAGGCAGATGCCAACATCTCTGCCAAGTGTTCCCTCACCCAGTCATCCATCAGACACTTGTCCCTCCTCTGCAGAGAATCTGGCTCCAGCAGTGGCACCCCGTCTTGAAAAAGTTGTTCACAATTTGTGGAGGGGACAGTATCTGCAAGTATGCTGATGAAGTTGCAGGTAAATGGCCAATTCTTCAAAGACAGAGGGTATTGCCTGAGGTATGACAAGTTGATATAATTGCAGATACTGAGCAGGTTGCAGACCTTGCACTGAGCAACCAACCAGACCTGCGTGGCCTCTTCAGAGGTCATGGGATGCTGGAACAGTTCCCACTCAATCTTCATGCACCAAGCAGTGTCAAGGTGCACATATGTTTGCCAGAGTTCAGCAGAAGGTGCAGTGGAGAGATTGTGACAGGTGACAGCAAATGCCCACTTGTGCAGTCTCTTCAGGTGGGCCACCCACCTGGGGTTTACCAGTCCAAGGACGGCACATCCCAGAGTATGCTCCATCATCAAGAACACCTCTTGGATCAGCACCACCCACTGCACTTTGGCGCTAAGGGGAGATGCTGGCAGACCTTTGCAGTAAGGTCAATGCAAGTGGAGGCAGTCAAATGGCTAGACATATACCATCCAATCCTCTTGTGAGCAACTCCATAACTCCGCGTTATGGTGCTTGGTGTCCCACAGGATCTTATCCGCATCCCAAGGCAAGCATTCCCCTCTCATTGAGGCTTGATGTAATTCCAGCCAGTGTTGCCTGCATTTCTGTTCATCAGGATGTGGTGATCCAACCCAAGAGGTGTCCGAAATATTGGTCCAATGGGTGGTGTGCAAGAACTTGCTCAGAAAAGAGGGGAGACATGAGGAAAGTTGGTAGAAATGCAAGAGTCAGCCTGTAGCTGAGCTATCAAAAGTTGGTACACAATAATCGGAGCTCAGTGTCCATCTAGTCAAGTCACAATAAGTCAAGTCAAATCTGCTAAGTCAAGTCAAATTTGCCTATCCAGCAAGGGGATAATCAGATCTGTATAAGTCTAATGCAAAGGGGCAGAATAAGCTAGATACAGGAGTTTCTGGAAACTACTTATACTAGCTACTAAAAACCATACTCTATACTAGTCTGGTCTCTGGATACCTCTCCTAGACAGATGTTGGCATGCCAAATATCCATGTGGGTTGATCCCGTTGCAGAGGAAACCTGCTGTCATCATGCCAAATATCTGGGTGGTCC
>NW_024467218.1:186060-231091 GCF_000292625.1 Dacryopinax primogenitus | reverse complement strand
ATGCACAGCCATGCACAGCAGGTCACCTGACCATCCAATCCTTCCAGCAGGTTCCAGCACATGCCAAGGTATACCAGCTACTTCCATGTCATAAAGGCTTAGTCATGTCTCTTGACCAAGCAATAAGCTGGTGCCCTGACAGCTACCTCCTCCACCACCTGTTGACTTCCCCCTCCTCTCTCCTGACCTGTGTGCCTCTGTCCAGTCCATCATATCAAAAGGTCACAAACCTCTATCAGTCAAGTACATCCTCAACACTTGTTCTGAGCCCATGCTGCTCATCCTTGCATGCCCTGTTTGCAAGTGATCAGATCTCTCCACCATCCAGGGGCTCTATAACCATTGCCACCTCACCCATCAGCTTACGTATGCAGGTCACTCAGAGTGCATTGAAGCTTCTGGACAATGCATGATGAAGGAGGATATCCTCACTGTGGGGCTGGACAATGTGGAGATCAAGGGGACTGGCATCCCCAGCATACAGAGACTCTTCCAGCATGCAGTGGGGATGCAGCCCTCTGCCCCTCCACCTGTGCCACAGGTGCTCAACCAAATTGTGCAAGCACACACCCCACTATTGCCTTCTCCTGCAGCAGTGGACACTGATCTAAACAAGACTCTCAGATTGCACAATGAGACACCTGCACTGGCTCAGTTCTTGGGCACAATGGCATGGTGAAGGCAGATCAAGGTGTTCAATACTGGTGAGGAGATTGACGTGGTCACTGAGCTCCCGGAACCACGTTGCTTCAGGTGGCTGTATTGCCTGCAAGGTGTACCACCTGAGGAGGAAATGCTGGACACAGCTGTTCCCCATAGAGTGGACATCCCTCTGCCTTCAATGATACCCCAAGCACCAATACCCACTGTCATGAACCCACATGAGAAACAATCCTGCTTTCATATCTCTTGCCAGATTATCATTATCTATTGCAGCTGATTTATACCCCTATGTGCATTGCTATTCTGCATTCAGGGAGTAAAGCTAACCCCAGGCAGCCCATTGTCATGGTAACATAGATGGCACCACACATGACTGGTCTCTTAGCATCATCGCACCTTCCTATGTATGAAACCTATTTCCCCTTGATATAACATTTCTCATGATTTTATGCAGATGCTGCACCTCTCTACCTTCCTCCAAGAAGCGCACATCACTGTCCCCTCAAACCCTCAAACCCATGATGAGCTTCCACTCATCATACATGAAGGCTTTCCAAATTTGCACAATGACTTGATCCCTCTCATTATTTGCATTTGGAACATGGCTCACAAAGCTATCTCTGTCCTGCAAGGAGATGCCAAGGATATTGATCTGTTAGCACTCAACTGCTTGTGCCGCCATGTTTCATGCCTTGCCAGCATCAAAGCTGAACTTAGTTGGAAACTGGTTTTCCCATGAAAAAATCACACTCAGCCATGCAGCATGGGAGGAAATTTTCTTGGAAGCACTTGATATTTTCATTGGACATGTGTCACACCCATTACAAGATGGACAGCCCAGAGAAGTTATTGACATGATTGCAGCTTCTTTAGGCCTATCTAGTGAACACATTCAATGGGTGCTTTCCCAGCATATCCCAGAGCTTCAGTCTTCTGCACTCACTGGATGGTTCAACTTCCCTTGTTATTGGTTAAGTTTCTACTCAGCAGATTCATTGTCATGTTGTCATAAAGTCCCACCAACCATTTGCTTTTCATCAACATTCACTGCAACTGCTCAAACAGCTGGCTGTTGCAGTATGTGCAATGGAGGTGGTCTTGTTGGTCAGAGAGACAGGAACTGGCAAAACCACTGTCATTCAACATCTTGCTTCTATGTTCAGCCACTCCTTGATTGCACTGAATTTATTGATGCAGACAGAGACGGTGGACATAGTCAGCAGGCTAAAGCCAATTGATCCTTGTTTGCCTGCCATCATGCTGCAGGGTCACTACATGGATATTTTTTCAAGAACATTCAGCCGAAAGTGAAATTCCAATTTTGTTGACTCCATGCACAAGGCCCTTTTTCAGGGTAGGTGGCTGTGGCAGGCTTCAAGTGAGGAGCAAAACCTCAATGCTCCAAGCCCTCTACAATTGCCTCATTCCTTGCCTTGATCACCTCATCAAGGAAGAACTCAAATTGAATGGCACTCATCTCTTGCAGCTGACCCTGATACTTGCATATCCATGTGTTGGTCTGCTTGCATGCTGAGGAGTTGAACGTCCAGGTTTCGGATGCCAGATCATACAACTCAGGGAAAGACGCCAGATTGCAGTGAGTGCTGCAATAGACATTGTTATCTGCATGCTTTGTCTTGTAGTGGAAGACATCCACCACAAGCACAGTCTCCTTGAAGTGCTTGGCTTCTGGTCGGCCTATGAGATATTGGCCTAGAGTGCAGTTGTTGTCAAAGAACAACACCTCAGGCATGGCCTTGCATGTGGGCAATATGGACATGAGGAAAGGCTGAGAAGTGAAAGGTTAGTGTTTGCTCTACAGATGCATGAACTTTGCTGACTGCAACTGAAAACATGCCCTCTGAACCATAGAAGGTTGCCCAAGCAAGTACAATGCTGCATGGACAGACCACAAACTGTTTGTTGTGCATCCTGCACCTGCCAAAGTGCAAGCCTTTGTACTTTGGCTTGGCAGTGGCCTTGCTCCCCTTCTCCTTCCTCTTCTCTTTCCCCTTTGCCAGCCTGGCACCAACTGGTAGTGTTTCCCCATCATCTGGGAATGGCACCTGCAGTTGCTCCTGCTTGTCCTGCACCTTGACCTGCACCTTGTTCTCCTCATCCTCCTCATCCTCCTCCTCCTCCTCCTCCTCCTGCTCAGCTGGTCTTGGGTGATAGCAGCCACAGCCAATCTCATTGCATTGGTATGCCTCGTGTCGACACTGTCAAAGCAAGGCATATGAATTGCCAGCAGCGCAGTATGCTGTCTCTTGTGCGGCATGCTCTTCCAGATCACAGGTCTGCATGTCCAGTTGTGTAGGAGCATTGCAGCCTGGGAAGATGCAGACATATTCGAGATGGGCATGAGGAATGCAGAAGCAGGCATGAGAACTAGGAAGAGGGAGAGGACAGTTGTGGACAGCACAGCATAGGCAGCTGATAGCTACGCCATCTGTGACAGCACAACTCATAACATCTGTAGAGGTTGAGTAATGCAACTGGATGATTCAGTGCACTCACAGGGATGCCCATCACGCTGGATTGTCTTGGTGCACTCAGAGCATGCATGCACCCAGTGGGGCTGGCCAGTGTAGGCCATGAAAGCATTGCACTCTTGCATGGTGTATTTGAGTCAGTCATACTGGTGCTGGGCATCATTGGGAAGGTGGAGAACACTGCCCTGCTTGGTGTGGTGGAGAAGCAAGGCATAAAGGTCAAAAAGGTCAGATATACTTTTGCCTTAAAGGAGGGATGGGTGATATTGACCTTGCTGCCTGACGCTGGCATTTGCCAGTATCAGGTTGTATATGTCTGCATTTGCAGATGAGGACACACTATCCCTGCATCAGTCTCTGCTAGTCCTAGGGATGACAATGCACTTGGCAAGAAAAAAGAAGAGATCACCATCCAGAAGCCCCTCTGGGAAGAGGTATGCACTAGAGGGGAGGGAAGGGAAGTTCAAATGGATAGACGTGCATACTGGGCATGGATGGTCTGTGCACAAAAGAGATGGCAGAGACGGTCTTTGAAAGCCATGTGCTTTTCGGCTTGAAGGACTGTGGCATGCTGCCATAGTAGATGCAAACCTCCTCTGCTGCTTGCTTCTCACTGTAGAAGTTGAGGTAGTACGTTGTCCTGCATATCCTGCAGCGCAAGAATATGAGGATGACAGGGATTGCACCCTGGGCCAGTGTGTACAATGTGGCAAAGTGCTGGTTGTGAAGGCTCAACATGGCATGCATGCCAGTGCAAACATGGTGGGGACAGGCATCCCTAAGGCATATTCAGGTCAGGAGGTAGAAATGTTTGATGCCTAGTAGTATATAGATGAATGGGAGGTAAGGGGAATGAAAGGAGGAGCTCACCAAGGTTGTATTTCTGTGCAAAGCACGCAAAGAAAGGGAGGGGATCTACCAGAGGGCTAGTAGGATGCATAGGATCCCTATTGGGTGTCCAAGCAGTCCACTGAAGAGCTTGCCAGAGGATGGGAATGTGCTCTGGTGGGAGTCTGAGCAGATCAGAGAGGAAAGCTGCAACTGTGTTTGGTATCGCAGCTGGGGGAGTGTTGAGGTGTTCAATGCCAGGTATTTCTTGCCAGGCAATGCACATTTGGAGGTGCTGGCAGAGGGTGATGAAGAGGAGGGCTTGCTGGATGTTGAGTTGCGACAAGGACTCATGTGCTGCTGAAAGCTGGTGAATGAGGTCAAGGAGTAACATGGGGGGTGGAAGAGTTGGTATGAGGAGAGGAGGGGAGGGGAGTTGAGGGAGGGAGGAGTCGGCAAGGGGAGTCAAGGGAGGGAGGAGTCAGCAAGGGGCAGTGGATTGGCAGTGAGCTCAGCTGGTTGGATGATGACAAGTGTGACTGGTGCCATTCATCAGGTATAGTAGATAACTGGTGACAATGTACATAATGTAGGAGTACAATGGAATAATATTATGTCAGCTGAGTAAGATATGTACAGTAAGCAAAAAACACTACCACGTACCCCGTCCAGAGTCCAGAGTCCAGAGTTCAGAGGACCCTGCCCCAAAACTCGGATATACTGTCAGCGGAAGAGTATCATCGCCACTCCAAACTCCGATTCTCCTTCTAATCCCTTGAAAGAAGCGCCCAATACTGGTCTGCTCCCGTAAACTTTAGAAAAACCATCTTTCAAGCTATCGGAAGAACTCCAGTCATGGTGCCTGACAACCGGACCATCGTTACCTCCGACCTTGCATGTGACCATCTCATTGATATGCTTGGCTGTTTTGCATGGATATCTTGCGGACAGTGGATGACATCGGAACAACATGTCAGACATGCTTCTTGAGCACCGCAAGTAAATCGTATGCCAACATCGATAATGCCATCCTTTCTTCTCCGTCACAGACTTTTCAAATTTTCCTTCGGCGCGGCAGGCCGCCGTCATAGGGGATCTATGTGGTTCATAGTGACATCGCTACCTTGGCGAAATGGTCTATTAAACGCCGATGGACAATTAGCCCGTGGACCTCCACACACCACTAATACCACTATGGTAAGCAAGTACCGAACAACGAACTCAAAGGCTGCCGAATCAAAACGAAATATGACAGCATGTAACATCCGTTACTCGCTTGAATGCGCTGTCAAACTACCCAATCTCATGTAAGAGAACCCAGCTTTCAAACATTACTGTTTTATCATTGGTCTGAAGCTGTTCCCGAGTGATGAGAAGGTTTTATGACCGATGAGAAGCATCTCCGGAAGTAAGGTCGCAAAAGTCAACAGGAAGTATAGGCTTGTATCGAGCTGCACAGTGGTAGCATGCCACCTGCACACTAGCCCAGGCACTTGGCACTTCTTGTCTGCTACGGGTGCACCATCAGCAAAAATTAGGGACTCGGCAGCTGTAGTAGTTGCAGCACCGTGGTGCGGTGAGGTTGACATGTAGTACGGATAAACCGAGTTCCCACGCTTGTACGAGAGGGGGTCCCACCGTGCCAGTGGTACTTGGGCCAGGTGCTAGGTGGGAAGAGGGCCGGAGGGGTTCGGGGGGGGGGCGTCTGGGGGGAGTCATGTCACTGAGTCATAGGCATCTTTGTGCTGGACAGGGGCAATAGGAGCAGCCATATCCTGGTTCGCGTTAACAGCATATAGTAAGCTATATGTGGCTCCTTCACGTCCGCTCACGTTCATCTCCCTCTGAAGCTTTCAAACTTTGAATGAGCGCGTGGACATGCTCCAACACCACTGGACCCATCTCATGCTGGAGGATCTCCAAACAGATGTCCCTCACCAGCTCCAAAGCTTTGTGTCCGCTCTCTCGATGGATGATAAACTGATGATGGCTGCCAGGCCAAACGTCCTCGCTCTCGTACATGGCGTCATTGGACCTACGGGGTGGCTGAATATGTTTTCCTCGAAACTTGGTGTAGACGTGGAAGCGCGGGCCAAAGGAGGAAATGCCGATGATCAGCGGAGCCTCCTGGTCCCAAGTCCTGGAGACATCGAGTAGTCGGGTGCGCATCTGATTGTCCGCCTCCATCTCCCCCGAGAAGGAGCCGTAAGCCCACTCAGGTTTCGCCTCCCAGACGACAATGACATAGCCGCGGCCTTCACGCTTGGGGGAGGAGGCCACCATGCGAATCCAGAATATCATGGAGTCGGTAGCCTCGCGGTGATCCCTCGCGGGTACCGGTTGAGGCAATACGAGAAATCCGGAATCAGAAGGGAAGAGATGCGTGAGCACTACGTTGATCAAAGCGTACCAGAACGACTCGACGGCATTACCGAGTACGACTTTGCGGATCTGGGCCAAGCCTTCGTAATAGTTCATAGGCCAGCCGCTGTAGAAGGGATCGTGGTCCGAGTTCGGTACCTCATGCAAAGGCGCAATGTGGCTTCGGAGCTCGGCAAGCCAGTCTGTCGGGTGAAGAATAACGGCTGACATCAAGTAGGGGACCGTTATAGCGTAGGAGAGATGATGGGAGCGATGCTGCGGGACGGTGAGGCACCATGAACAACTAAGAGCACGATAGTAACAGGGAAGACACACGACTGACGAGAAAAAGCAGGAATACGTATCAAGACCTAGTTTGTGTCATAGCAGCGAGCAGACAAGCAAAAAGATGTGTGAATGACCGGGACACGACTTTGATTAGGGCCGGCTTGCCCCCACAGTAAGAGACTGCGTACGTGTCCTGATGGACCCTATCCTTGCATAGAAGTTCCTCATATGCATCTGTCGACAGCATCATTCCTCGCGGTCTTGTGAGCTGTTCCCAAGTTTGCAGTAGGGGAAGGCATTGAGGTCTCTCCCAGACTGGCACTACAGGCCACCGCAGCCAATATCAAGGGCTATATCCGGCCTAATGAGATCCTCAAAGGCTCGTCTGCCGGACTTCCATACGGGAAGCGCTCATACTCTGTAGATCTTTCATCCCGCGAGCTCTCGCCTGCTACGCGCGTCGTGTTAGATGGAGGACGATGGAGTGCAAGAGTGACCAAGGGGGGAGTGTGGGAGCTGTGAGTTTGGGCTTTGTGCTGCACATGCACGCTTCGGCACCTGCGGCATGTGCCGGGGAATGCGCGACCTGATGTGTTTCAGACAGGGCATACCAGAGGGAGAATGGGTCTTGGACGTGTTAAGTCCTCAGTATGATTTTGACCAGGTGCGTCCCCTTCTATTCCAGCACAAGCACACATCAACGCTTACGATGCATATAGTACTTGGTGCGGGTGCCGGCCGACCCCTCCCAACCGCTGACACTCCACCCGCATACGCCCTTCGCACCTCTCTCCAGCGCCGTACATACCCTCGCCTCTCCACTGTACCTTTCTCCTACCCACTCTCGTGCATGGCAACAAGTAGACAGCACTTTTGCTACGCAGATCCGGGGGATGTTCGGCAACCCCATGATGCTGCTTATGATTGCCACTGTGGCTGGTGTGGTGTTAGTGCCGATGCTGCTGAAAAATATGGATCCCGAGGCACTGGAGGAAGGAGGAAAGAGGAGGGAGATGATCGCTCGGGGTGATGTGGGGAATGGGTGAGTAGATGACCGAAGATAGTTTGGCGTTCCTATGTATTGACGAGGAGGACAGGCTTAAAGGGCTGCTGGAGGAGCAAGGAAAGCGCGGTCCTGCTGAGGCTGTTGCTGCCCCTAGCGGGGGGAGACCAAAAGGTAAGGGACGTAGGAAGTAGTTGTTATGCCATTATTGTACCTATACCTTAATCCGCGGATAAAACGTCATTTCTCCGGAGAAGAGGAGGCGGAGTAAGAAATGCCAGGTTGCTTACCTAATTTGAAGCCGTTTGGGTGTCGCGCGGCGCAAATGGGAAAAGCAGTTCGAGGAGAAGGGGGGCCAAAGAGCACCCTAGCATGCAGGGCGCCTCGGCCTGGTGCGGATGGGCGCAAAGCTACAGGACCACCGTTGGTCTACAGCGCCCGCCCCTCGCACAGCACATCCCTCCTCACCATCCTCCTCATCCCCCTTCTCTCCTTCCTCATCATCCACCACCATCTCCTCCATCGACGTAGACAGCATCGGCACATCTCACCGACAAAGCTTGCACGCGCTCTACTAGACACCTTGGCCTCCTGCTTGCTGTCCCTGGTTTACTATATTACCTGAAAATCTTGCCTGGGTCAGACAGCGCTCGCCACTGACATCGCACAGGCGTTCCTCTGTCTTTCATCCCCAAGGAGCTTACTCGCACTATATCCCACCTGAGCATACCCTTACAGCATTTCATAATCCTACACAATGCCTATCCTTAGGCGGAAAAAGGTTCTCTTTATCCCCCCGCCGCTTATGACGGGTCCCCCCTCCCCGACCTCGCTCAGCTTTGGTTCTCTGCTACATGCGGGCTCACCAGTTGCTGACGTGAAGATCGAGGGTGAGGCAGAGGAGGCAGGGAAGAAGTCTGTGTTGACCCTCAGTCCGAGCACCCCTGTGTGGTACATGAAGGAGACAGGGGAGATATTCACCACATATGAGTACGTGTTCCCGCTCACTCCTCACTCACTGCTGTTGTTGTAAGAAGGTTGATTTGGTATCTCATGACTAACGCGTCTCTAGTGCCTATTGTTCCCGACGCGCCTTCTACCTGCAACCTATCTTCCAATGCGAAGTCACCGGCAAATCAGGCCTAAGGTTCTTCGATGCCCTCCGCTCTGAGCGCGCCGAAGCCCGACTACTGGAATCGCGTTTTCCAGAACAACTCAAGGCATCCGTACTCAGGAGCGTGCAGTTCCAAGTTGTGGGCCGGCTGGATGGGCTCGTAGACCGTGTTTATGAGAGGTTCAAGGACAGGTTCTGGACCGGTGAGCGGGTCATAGTCGACATAGCAGGCGAACGGTATGTACTATTCTCATTTCTAAAGTCGTCGACTGACTGAATGTCGCGCATATAGCTTCATCGCCACTATCTGCCAGGTCTTCCCACCTCGCCGCCGCACCTCTAGCAACTCTTCCAATACAGCAGTGCGCGAACCTGCTCCTATCCATCCATTCCCAACAAGCCTCGACTCGCCACCGATAGATGATGCTCAGGCATACTTCTACAGCGTACAGATAGTCGGTGGTGCTTCAGCTACCGGGCTCGAGAAGGACGGAAAGGAGGGCACACCTGCGAAGAGAGAGGACAAGCGCGAGGATAAGCCCAGAGAAGGGAAGCGGAAGTCGGAGGCGAATGGTGAGCCAGAGGGAAACCGGCGTCGGAGCCTCAGGCAGCGCAGGCAGGAGGAGGAACGCGACCGACTGGAGAAGAAGAGTGCCCCCTCCTCTTCTGCCCCTCCTCCTCCAGCGACGGGGGCAGTGGCAGTCGGGAGCATGAAAGTCGAAGAGCCTGCAGTGGGAGAGGGGTTCAAAGGATCTCTGATGGAGGTCACTTCTTCCCAACTCTCCCGCGACAGACTGACGTTCTCCAAATCCATCCTTCGGCGGTATCTTGCCGCTACCGTCGAGCGTGGTGCGGCACTCGCCTCTCCTTGGGAGGTGAAGCCCAGCCTGTGTAAACGGTATGGGATCGATGCGCATATGCCGGAGGCAAGGAAAGAGGAGGTGGAGGTGATCCGAACCCAGGCGTTGGGGAAGAGAAAGAAGGCAGTTAGTGAGAAGATGGAGGAACGGCAGAGGGAAAAGAGAGAGGAGAAAGAAAGAGAAGAGAAGGAGAGGGAAGAAAGGGAGAGGAGGGAGAGGGGTGAAGAGGTAGATGAGGAGGAGGGCAGGCTGAAGAAGAGGCGGAAGAGCGGGAAGAAGGGTACGTCTTGTTTGTTTGATGTCCGGTATATGCAAACTGATTTGCCCGTAGGTGAAGAGAAGGCAGAGAAGAAAGCCGCCGCTGAGGCTGAAAAGCGCCGGAAAGAGGAGGAGGAGCGGAAGCGGAAAGAAGAGGAAGAAGCAGCGCGCAAGGCCGCTGAGGAAGCTGCTGCGGCAGCAGCAGCGAAGAAAAAGCCCGTGAAGTACCCCACCGAGGACTTGGACGTACGGGTCAACGAGAGGGAGAAGAAGCATGGGAAGCCTTTGAGGAGACCGGTGTGGAAGAAGGACGTCTTCTTCGTAGACCTGGGGCAGGAGGTTTGGGAGACGTTCCTCGAGACGTGGAACTTTCTAAGCATCTTCAGGTGAGCTGCCAAAGGAGATGGTGTTCGCTGTGGCTGATAATGAGGTAGCAAACCCCTTCTGCTCGCCCCGTTCACTATGGATGACTATGCCGGTGCACTCCGGCACAGGCTCGCCGACCCTCCCTGCGTGCTCATCGCCGAAACGCACCAAGCCCTTCTCACCCTCATCGCCCGAGACGTCCCAGGAAAACGACACACCGCACTTATCTCGCTCGGTGTGGACGTCCCTGACCAGCTAGTGGAATTACTGAACCAGACGGGAGAGAGCTGGCAGGCAGGCGGGTGGGAGCGGAAGGGACGTATGGGATGGGAGGAGGCGCTTATCGGGTGCTTGAAGGAGCATGCGACTAAGACTGCGCTGCCTCGATTGCAGCTCATCCTGGAGCATCTATTACTAGAAGATGGTGCGATCAAGGCCAATGGGGTTGGGAATGGTCGTACCAATGACGGTGGCGATTTGGTCGAGCGGGTCGAGCCCACCGTCGGCACGTCGGGGACAAGCACAACGGAGCCCCCCAGTTCACCCATCACCGAGATATCTATAGAAGGCTCGGAAGAGACCACAACGACGCCTGCGTCGCCCAAAACGCGCTACCCGACCCTTCCGATCGCCGACAAGCTTGCCATCCTCCGCTTCTTAACCGACCTGGCGGTTGTGAGCAAGGCGGTCAAGAGCTTCTTGGAGGCGGGAGATGGGGCATTGACGGAGCTGAGGAAGGAGAAAATCGAGCTGAATCGGGAGAGAAAAAGAGTGTGAGTGTTTGCTTGATTCGAATTTATTGAACGGCGGCGCTGACGGCATGTGCAGTGCAGAGGAGTTGGCAGTGCTGGAGGAGAAGATCAACCCTCCCAAGTCGGAAGCGGAAATCAAGCAGGCCGAGAACGGCGAAGCTGCCGCGGCACCGGAAGATGCAGAAAGTAGCAAACCAAACAAAGGGAAGAAAGCGGACAGTAAAATCCCGAAAGCCGACAGTGCCGATACTCCGCTGGGAAGCGAGGAAGCCGACCAGCTCGATATGGATGTTAGCCCAAGCAAGAGCAAAAAGAGCAATGTCAGGTCTAAGCTTGCTGAAACCCCCGTGGACAGCGACGTTGATATGGACGTTGAGGCGTTCGACATGGAGCCTTCTAGCGACGCCGGCTCTGACACTGGATCACCTGTACCGGCAAACATTGATCGACATACCTCGCGCCAGAAGTCACTCCTCAAGAAACATCTGCAGCGAGAGGCTGAAGAAGCCCTGGCTGCCCACCGTCGATCCGCCGCCAGGACTGCCACTGCAGTACTGCGGCTTCTCCACAACGACAAGCGCAAGCTTGAAGAGGAAGATGTCCGCTACATCAAGCGGCTCGAGGCCATCGAGAAAGAGTTCCGCAAACTGCTTGCCGCCCAACGCCAAAAGCCGCTTGGCAAAGACCGGTTCCATAATGTCATCTGGTGGTTCGATGGGATGGGTGGTATGAACCTGACTGGCGCAGGCGGGAATTTCCTTTGGCAGACGGCAAGGGTGTTCATCCAGGGGGCCAGTGAACCGGACCGTAGGTTCTGGGAAACCACGGAAAATTTTGACGAGCGGGTCAAGGAGGAGGAGTGTGAGACAGGGCTCTTGGGGCCGGGTGAATGGGCCTATTATGACACTCCAGAGGATGTGAGTAGTTCTCGATTCAGCTATGCCAATTCCCATGCTGATATATGCCAGGTTGAGGACTTCATCATGTGGCTGAACCTCAAGGGCCGCCGGGAATTCAATCTTGAGCGTCAGATCCACAACTGGGGCGAGTTCATTGTTGGAGGAATGCGTCGTCGTGCGAATGTGAGTCACACGAGCTCTTACCATCTGCATGTTGTCTGACCTGATTTCACACAGGAGCTCGCGGCATCCGTCGGCCGTGCTCTAGATACACGACGCAGTTCCCGGGTGAAGACGGGAATGCTGGAGATCATGCGCGAGCCTTACATGCAGTACACGAATAAGAAATCAGCACATAAGTAACATACCGGCTGGTTCCGTGTATCTGCATTCAGGATGATTAATGTATACATATCGTATGTTTGATAATGCCCATTATTACCTTCTCATCAATATTCCCCCCCGTACCTGTGCCAGCCAGTTCGGCTCTCTGTACAGCACCTGTCAAAGGAGACGGGGTCAGTGCATACATTCTATCAAAGTAGACGTAGTTTAGGTCTGAGCATTGCATTTCCCAAAGCTTCCGATGCCTTGGAAGCAGTGCCTGAAGTCAGTAACGCATCGTTCTTGGAAGATCTAGACGTCTTCAACGCCCCGATCTGCGATCCGTTCATGGCAACAGCACTCATCAAGCGCGCGTTTCCCAGACTACAAAATTTCACTACGTTCATACACCAGACCACTTGGTAGATCAACTGTGGTCAAGTCGCTGCCCGATATATAGCAATCTTGACAGCGTCAGGTTCAACTTGCGCGCAGACCAGCTGGAGGACATGGGGCGGGCTGTAACGTGAGGATACTACGAAACCCCTTCTTAACCATGTAGAATAAGTGCAAGATCAATGATGTAGTTCGGCCGTTCTTCATCCGTTCTCTAATTTTGCCGCGAGAATGAACGAGCCATTCGAAGCAATGGAGCACAGCATTTGCACGTGATTCCGACACCTTGATCGTCTTCAACTGTGCTGTGACCAAATGGGACGGACAGCTAGAGCTTCCTGACCTGATCTTTCTCGAACTGGTCTGCCCGACGACCAGCTCGGCCTTAATCGATTGTCTCGAAGCTATCGATGCCCCCAAGTTGGTCAAGCTAGTCATTTCGTGCAATGAGGACCGACCGCCAGGTCCAACGACCCGATCAGAAGCAATGGCGACGGTAATGGAGCGCGTTGCAGCAAGGTATCGTTCCCTGCGTCACTTACTTTACCGAGAAGGGCCGTTTTATTGGAGGTTGGACGATGAGGCTACGGACGAGGCCGAAGTCTTGCCTTTCAATGTGTTCCAACCGCTTTTATCAATGCAACTTATAGAGTTCGGATTTGTTTCCGACTGTATGGCTTTGGAAATGACTGACGAGGATATCAACATCATATCGGTATCCTGGCCCCGTCTCCGAACCCTCGTCATACGCGGCCGAATCGACCAGTGTCCGATGACGGAACTCACACACCATTGTCTTCAAATGCCCAGCCTCCGTTGTCTTGATCTCAGGAGGCTTGGCTTGAGCATTGCGCGCTGAACGCGGTGCCTAAAGCCAACGAAGCATCGTTGGTGATGGCTCTGGACGTCTTTGACGCGCCACTCTGCGACCCCTTCATGCCGACAGCTTTCATCACACGTGTCTTTCCGAGATGCCGCAAATTCTTTCACACTAATGTATACAACAACTTGGTTTCTCAGTTGTGGCCAACTCCCTTCTCCCATATGCATCCACCCGTGACAGCGGCGGGTCTTGATGACTTCGATCGAAGGCGGAACTGTTTACAGGATATCCAATGGGGTGTAGAGATAGCATAGGGACGATATTCATTCTTCTTGATGTGCGTTATCAGACAGGACATGCGACTTTTATCACTCGGCAGATATCAAATATGACTGTAGCTTTGTAGTCAGGATGAACGGTTGAAAGCTTATGGGCGTCAATTCAAACTAGCGAGCGACGGAGCTGGACCCTCGGGCACAGAACATTCCCCAACTCCTTCGTCGATACCCACTTCATCTGTCCATGCTCAGCATGCATACCATCACGCTCTTTTACCTCTTTCTATTAGCGTCCACCGCCTCGGTTATCGCGCAGTACAGTGCGACTTATCTCCCCTCCGATGCACCACCTCAATCAGAGGACGGACAGTCCGGAACGAATCAGTGTGGAGGAGGCTCGAATCAGACCAGCCTGTGTCAGAATGCATATATCAATGGTGTTGATGGTGCGCACTTCATTGATGATTTGATTGATTCAAGATTTGAATGCTGTGATATTGCCGAATAACAGATTTCTGCCTTTGGGCACCACCCGACACGACATATCAAGGCGTGCCGTCATCCATCGGACAGACGGAGCGAATCGAAGTGGCATGGTGCATGCGCTCTGGTTACGGTACTCGGTGGGCACTTGGTGTGAATTCCGCATAGTGCTCATCTAACAAGGCTGGATGGACCATACAGCCTAATTCCAAATGGTGCTATCACAGGTGCCCATTTCATCCAGACTCCCAACTATGTCCAAATCCTTGGTTCCGGCGACATGACCAAATTGAACCTGCCGTCTGGTGACGATGGAGGAGAGCTTGATCCACATGGTGCAGACGGTCTCGGGAACCCAATCGGTGGACTTGTGTTTGGGACGAGCTTCGGTGTACTGCAGCAGTATCATGAGTGGACGGTATGCAATCGTACCTGACCAAACACACGTCGGCTGATTGAGTTGTCAGAACTTCATGTGGTATGGCGGCTTCTGCTTCAGAGCTTGTGTAGATGGGCCAGATGCGTCTGTATACTGCAATCATGTTCGTTAAGCGTGTTTCTATGCGCTGACCTCCCAATCTGATGGATGCAGATTTACGACACCCTCGGCTGCGGTTGGAATATGCCAGGAAATTATTCCTCGGGAGTTTTCGAGTCATGCCAAGCAGACAATACCGAACCAATGGGCGTCTATGTCAATGATGGAACAACTAGTACCTTCTTCCAGGGTCAACCCTCCACCCCAGACGCACATACACCTGCGCCCTCAAGCAACTGCCAATTCATGGCCACGATCTCGAATGAGGCTGCTCTCCCTGCAACAGCGACATTTCTCCCCAGCAACGCGAGCGTCAGCAGCGTGGGAACCAGTAGTGGGGCGAGTCCAAGTGGATCGACCAACAACGGAGCTGCTGCCACTACTAGCGGGAGCGCCAGCCCGTCTAGTGCCGGCCATAGTGGTGCCGCCCGTGTCCTTCCTTCAGGCGATGCGGGTATGCTTGTCTTCTTGACCGCTGCTGCTGGGTTGCTGGGTGCCTTTGTCATTCTGTAACAGCTACCTACTATACAGATTGCCCCACGAGGACCGAGAGGGCAAAAACAATGCAGGAAGGAACATACAAGCCCTTATTACTTGCCAAGAACTGCCCTGATCACTTTATCCATCCATGACTGTGGTTTCCCCTTCATTACTAATACTCCTGTACCTGTTATCCTCGTCCTGTTGTTGTTGTCTGATTTCACTCCTACTCTTTACTGAGTTCCCACAGAACACAATGTTAAGCAAACCTGTCTTTGCCTTCAAGTCGTTGGGTGAAGTTCTTGAATCGTGGTATATTTTGGCGCTTATATCTAGTATGAACAACTGCGGTGACATCCAGTGTCCAGCAGGTATACAGTTTTGGATACACAATCTATGTGTCTAAGAAGCAAACGTCCTTGATCACTCCACAACACCTGTTCGTGGATCCATTCCTCGTGCAGCTCTCTGATTGAGCGTGCCACCCGCAACACTGCTGGCACCATAACCATAGAAAAAGGCACTTTGGCTCATGATCACTTGCTCAACGAGCATGACGATGTCTGAGAAAAGAAGTTCCCATCCGTACAGTCGGCGATCAGCGAAGGAGATGATGTCTGGCGTGAGGAGTGCACCATGCGCCCGACAGTATGCGAGTTCCTCTGCACCTCGCTCGTCGGTGGCGAGGAAGAAGGGATCGCCTTGTTGCGGCAGCTCCAGGCTCCAAACACTCGTATTGAGCTGAACACCGGGAACTGGCGCTGCATGCGCATCCCCATTCTCTTTTATTTGGCGAAGTGTCTCTTTACCCTTCTCAAACGCATCAGTCAGCATTTTCAGATGCGGGCCGATATCGTGCTCGAGTGCCCAACCGAGTTGGACAAAGTCTCCTCGCCGCAGGTGGCCGGCGAACCACATTCTTCCTTGAACGAGCTCGAAGACATGCCGGGCCACAAGCTCTCCGATTTCGCGGACGCGTGGATGTGGTTGCATACTGTGCAGTACGATCTGCTCAAACTCGCTTCGTCCAGCTGGTGTCGTGAAACGAAGAGAGCCGGGTTTGCGCCACAGATGTACCTCTCCTTCAAGGACGAGGACTTCGTCCGTGATATTGTCCCAGTCGTCCACCAGTCCACGGAGCATGGTGGTCGGTGCTACTTGCCGGATCGGCTCTGTGACATGCTTGATCAAGTCGATTCCTCGTCTGCACGCCGAGTGTCAGCAACAGTTCTGATAGTCATCCATGAAAATTACTCACGATCCTTGGAATGTGTACAGCACACTCAGCCCTCCTTCCCGAAGACTTTGCACCAGGCTCTCGTCATCGTTGACATCAATTCCGTCAGCCCCCCTCAGATCATTCTTCACGTCCTCCCACTCCATGACACCAAACTCGCTGGTGCCTTTCTTGAGTTGTATCCTCGCTTGGACCAACTCGCCTTTCTGCGTCCAATTCCCGATATATGTCTGGCTTTCTGGAAGAAGCTTGTCCACGCGTAGGATAGCGGGAGGGTCATAGTCCTGGTTGTGTATAAGGGCAAAGGTGTTGTCCTTTTGGTAAGACCCACGGCCCCACATGCCCGATTTCCATTCGATGGCGGGGTCAAGACCATGCAAGGTAAGGTATTCGGAGACGAGAACAACGGGATGAGCGGAGCGAAAATGGGGAAGGTCAAGCATCTGCCGAAGCGTAAGAGGGTTGACAACTAACGTGATCATTAAAGAACATACGTATTCTATAGGAATCCGCCATCCGACACGTCCTGCGTCTGGGTCGTCGCGCATTCCGATGCTTCGTTCGACAGAGGTTTCGCCTCTCTTGACCCTTCTCCAGCCCACCTCCCTGAAACGGTCGACCTGCGGTCCATACGCGGCGCATACATCGTAGGAAAACTCACATCCGCGTGCGTAGATGAAGGAGGGAAGAACGAGCGTGCGGTTCAGCAGCTGGGCGTGCAAGAGCGAGGCTTCGATGATGTAGCGCATCTACGTCCATTTCCCATCAGTTCAGGCACATGAATGGCTAACGAGAAGACTGCACATACGTTATTCCATCCCAGCCCTAAACTCCAATCCCTGACATAATACCCCTTGGTCCCTTTCACCATCTCTCGCAATTCTTCCATTGTCCATTCATGCCCCTTTGCGTGAGCTCCGTACTCGTACCCATCGTCCGTAGCGCCTCCACCAGCGTTCATGATCCCGCCTCCGGATGAATCAGGAGCACCAGTCGCTTCACCAGGAAGGGCGGTGTTTGGTCGTCCATCCATCCCTTCATTTTCGGGTGTTGAACTGTTAACCCAGTCAACCACAGTGCGTACACCGCGCGCGTAGTCTGGCCTGAACACTGCATGTAGAGTGAGTCCTGTCAGAGCTACGGTAACAACGACGAGAAGTGCGATCCGGCCGAATCTGCTTGTAGGAAAAACCCGCCATTTCTTGTACGTTGATGGTGAAGGACCGGGGAGAAGGGCCTCGTTGTCCAGATCCTCTGAGGACCGCCCAGGTGCCATCGGTTTCTTCGAATTCAGTACTTACTGTATCGGTTCCTTCGAATTCAGTATTACTGTATTGGTTTCTTCCGTGTCGAAGGTGAATGTATGTGAGGCGTTCAGGGTCGTTTTACGGGCGGTGCGCAGGCCGAGTCCGTCGTCGAACGAATGAATGAGCGAGTGAATAATCCAATACAAACGTGAAGTAGGAATACAGTCGTTTGGTATGGTATACGAAACAGTTAGGAGTTGAATGCAATCCGATGGAAATGGATAACGGCTCTTTATTGGCTGTACAGCCATCCCTGATAATCACGTGAGAAGGTTACACGTGTCCCTCAACCGCAATGTTGATTCTCAGCAAAGGTTGATTTACGTCCACGTCATTCATTCACAACACTGCGAGCTGATCACATATAAGTTTCAAAGTTATCGAGCTAATGGACTTTCCCTGTCCCACTGTATCTTCCCCAATCGATCTACACGTAGGTGATGGTGGTGGTGCTCGTGCCGGTAGTGACAGAAGTCAGGACCTTGTTGTTCTGCTCGATGTCGAAGATGTAGGTCGCACCGCTGGGGCCCTGAGTGGAGCCGGAAGAGGTGGTAGCCTCAGCGCTGGTGAAGGCAACGGAGCCGAAGTTGGCAAACGGCACAAGGGAGTTACCCTCGGTGAAGTCCTCAACGATCCACTCGGCATCCTGCTCGCACAGAGCCGACGAGGAAGTGATGTCCTGAGTGACAGTCTCCCCGGTGGTCAGGTTCTCAATGACTGCAGTGCCGGATGTCGTGCTGGTGGCAGTGACAGTAACGCGGACCTCGTTGCCAGCAGAGAAACTAATGCCGGAGAAGTCGTACGCGTAATCAGGGTACCACTCGTACCAGGCTTCACGCACGTCAGATTTGTCGAGCCGTGATAGTCTTAAAATACACACCATCATAGCTGACTTTGCCGTTATCAATGGTGAAATCAAGGCCGGTCTGAAGGATGGCGGTGTCGCATGAATCGCCATCGATACCGACCCAAGCGGAGGCAGCATAGCTACCACGGCCGCCAGAGGGCGCAGAGGGCGTGGGAACAGTGAAGGTTCCGGTGACAGCCTTGTAGGTACCCTGCAGACATAGCTCAGCGTCCCATACTACAAGACAAGATATGTCACTCACAGCGTTGGCGTTGTAGACCGGGCCAGCCCAGTTGGAGCTGTATGCGGTGGTAGCCTCAGTCTTCGGGCCCGTAAAGTCGGTAGCGGCAGTTATCCTCTGGTTGGGCGTGGACAGGTGAGCACCCAAGGAACGGCGGGCCATACGCTGCTCGAGGCGCGAACGAGACGAGGGAGCCGCAAGTGCCGCGGTCGCAAAGAGAGCAGAGGTGAGCAGGGTGATGGCGACCATGGTGATAAGCTGTTGCGAGCTGAAAATTGCTGACCTGGCTGAAGAGGATTGACAAGACCTGAGCCTTGGACACTGGACCAGATTTCAAGAGGGTTTTTATGCCTGAAGGATCGCCCCATTATTCCAAACTGAGTACCGGCGGTGAATCCACGGCATGAACCTCCTGTTATCTCCATCATGCATATCGTGTGCACAAAAGGGGAGAACATCGACACAAACGACCAGTCCGTGCGGTCTGTCTCCTGAAACGGATGAGGCAGAATGGTGCTTGACCCTAGACATTACCGGACAGCGAGGAAATACGTGATTGAAAGAGGCAAGGCGCACGGTGATGGAGAGCCCCTTTCAAAGAGATGTGGAGGACACTGCCGTCGTGCGAGCAGGCAGGTCGTAAGAAGTAAGATGGAGACAGCATGGCGTACACGGGAGAAGAAAGGATCGACATGGTGGCAAGGCAGACTCCTGAACGGCCCATCAGGCTCTCACTGTCACAGCCGAGGTTGGGTCGGTATTACAGATGATCCGAAAGAAGTGAAATTCTAGCAAGCACTAATGCGAGGGGGATGGCAAGAACATCAACAGCTTATCAGAACTGATTTCCACACCGCACCAATGAAGGGCGGACTCACAGAAGCAAGCTTGAGCCAGAGGTGCCCGGATCTGCGTTGGCAGACGTTAAGAGACATGCGGGATGTGGCATATGGACCAGCCCATAGAGATATACAGTTTCCGCATAGAACATTTGACAGGAATATCCCTAGGTAGATTCAAGGGGATCTTCAGTTGCCCAGACGAAGAAGCTGCCGGACAACTTGTATCCCCTTAGTACATTGAAATGTGGTGGAATACTCCGGCCGAGTCTATACCCGCGGCTGGTTTCCTTTGGATACCCAAAGCGGTGCCATATCAAGATGGAAATGGAGGTATATGTCTATAAATAAGCGACAGCGAGAATCATCCCACCAAGACCGCCGCAACATTCATTCCTAGAGAACGCCGAGAGACGCGTACTCGTCCAAAGATAAGGATCAGAGCCCGACAGCTTCGCTGGACGCGCTGACGTGTAGTATCCACGGAGCCAGCAAGTTACGTCTCGTACTAGAGGATATTAGTCGGAACGACAAGAGGGAGTTGACAACATCTTGCAGAGCAGACGCCCGCAAACCCGTAGAACAGTGCACAACGCTGAGACCCTTACGGAGATTGCCCATCTCTGCAAAGGGTTGCGACGCGAACAAAAATCAGCAACGGCTGAAGTTCTTTCGCTGCCGGTTGAATAGGGGCTATTGACTTCTGGCTCAATAGGCGCTCCGCTTGCTTCTGTTGGACTTGCATGACTTGGTGTTGGGCAGTGGTGCTGCTAGCCGATGGCAGCAACGTGCGCCATTACGCTTCGTTTAGACAAGAAGTCCACTGTGCGGCAGAACATTTCCAGAAACCAAGCGCAAACAACCTGAAAGCAGCGGGTCGTTAAAGCAAAGCAGCGTGGTGGTCGTTGCGTGATAAGCTGGCGAGGGCACGACGGAGCGTGACGCGTGTATGCTCAGAAGCGAGAAGCACGAACCCCACCCGCGTGCTTCTGTTCCGCCACGACCACGTGCTTCTGCAGCATCCCGCAATCAAACCTAAGCAAAATCCGTAGTGATTCATTCCACCCCCTTGTGGTCAGTTCTATGAAGTACGGACCAAGTCACCGCGGACCTTGTAAGGTAATTGGTCAGCCGCCCGGGCAAGATGTCAATTTCGGTTCCTCTAAGTCGGGCACATGCGCGCGCTCTGCCAGAAACTGGAGAGAATTCGCTGCCATAAGAGGGATAGGGGAATGCACGGCGTATTGTAATTAGTCAATATGCAGGATGGGTACATGAAAGTAACATGCAGGACAGATATGTTAATAAATATTGTTCTTCGTTCAACATGTTTCCCAGGAGGGAGAAGTTTCCGAAGGACTAGTACTAGACCGGAGGAGCGCCTTGTACGAATCCCATGATCGTGCCGGATATTGCCATCGAGGATGCCACGACGAGGATGATGACATCGTACCACTTCCACCTTCCCTCCACGGCACACTTTGCACAGACAGGGCCGATCACGCAGAGGAGAAAGGCACTGAACGCACCGAGGAAGGACATGACGATGGAGAATGAAGGAATGAGGATGGCGGTGAGGACAACGACGAGGGATAGGACGACGCGCGTGAGGACGATGTACAGCGTTTGTTTAGTGAGCAGCCGTTTATGACCCGACGACTTGGGATCGGAGGAATCGGCCGCGGACGTGTGTGGATCCGCCCCAACGGACATGTTGCCGATGCCAAGCAGTGACTCTATAGTTGTGCTCAGCTGTAGTAACAGAAATCAGCAACGGGAAAGAGGGGTCAACCGAGGAACAAACGAACCGGGCGCGTGCACAGCGCATATTTGGACAGAGGATTGATCACGAGTCCCACGGCCATCACGATGTTCAACCACCTCGGATACCCCGGAGTGTTGACAAGATCCTTGCTCACCTCATCACTCACTGCGTTTCCGAACATAAGGTACCCGGCGCTGGCGATCACGCCGTAGAGCACAGTGGCGATCACGTATGCCCAGGTGATCATGCTGTCGAACCTTTCTGGGTTGCACAAGTCCCTTGCTAGGGAGGGGATGATAGTGTGCCCCGAGAGAAGGAAGACATGAGCAGGCCGAAGGCGATGGGTAGACGCGGCCAATCCGGGAGGAGGGAAGTGGGGGCTGGGCGGAGAAGCGACCCGGGAGTAGAGGTGATCGAAAATCCATTGATCAGAACTGTGGAGACGAGAAGAACAATGCTGAGGATGCCGAGGATGGAGGTGAAGGCGAGGAGGTTGAGGGGAAGGAAGCAGGTGGGAAGAACGCTATGGACCGGGTTAGAGAAAGTTCTCCACTCTCCAGAACCTCGGCTTAAAGGACGTACAATGCCAAGCCGATGATCTTCCACATGTCGCTAGAGATGCTAAGGACAAGCTCATGCAGCGTATCGGAGAAGAGTAGAACGAGGATCACCCTGTCGAACCAGCTCGCATCAGGCCCCACGCTATATCGGAAGAAAGACGCACGAAAGAGTGAACAGCTCGAGGCAGAACATAGAGATGGTGAGCCAGATGCTCCTCGGACCGAAGGCAACTCTGGCGATGTCTGCATAGGAATTGATGCGCACATCGAGTGCCATGATTCTGACAAGGATCTTCGCGCTACCCATACGATCAGCGCCTTTCCATCAGAGGAGGTAGACAAAACGCACGTGTAGTATGTCAGAATGCCATAGGTTCCAAGCAAAACGAACCCCCCGATCCACGCAGCATACGTGAACGCCACACTCTCGCTGAGCACGCCAACACCCAACAAAATAGCGATGCAATTGAACAGACTCTGACCAAAGGTGCTCGTCCCGCCGCCTGGAGCTTCGGCGATCGGAGCTTCGTCTTGGCTCTTGAGCACACCCCAGCTCGCGCGGTGCCGTACGCTGGGACGGCGGGAAAGCGTAGCGTAGGAGACGGAGGAGAGCCGCTGAGAGCGCATGCGAGGGATGGGCTGGGAGGCGCGTCTGTGTGCTGGGGGGTGGGGGACGCGGGGCCGGGCGGCGGAGAAAGCGCGCTGGTGCGAGTGTGCGTGCTTCGGTACAATAAGCGGGGTGATCTCGCTAGGTTGGGGCTCAGGTAGCGGTGGTTGACCGATTTGAAACCCGGAAGGACCGGCGCGTGGAGTGACGGGGGACTCAGGTTCGGACGTTGATCGTGGCCTAGGAGTGGTGGGTGAGAGCTCTTCTCCCTCACCCACCTCGACAGAAGTGCCTTCTCCCCCAGAACTGGTACTCGTCATCCTCAGCTCTCCCCTTGCCGGTCCCCATCCACTGCCCGAGAAGCTCGTATTAGTGCTCGGCACAAACACCGAGTCTTCCTCGATCGTTTCCCTAGAGATCCCCAGCCCCAGCTGCGGGCGCTCGAAAGAGACCGCACCAGCTTTGATACCCGCCGCGTCCTCCTCTATGTCAAAAGGCGGACGACCCACGTGGTAGTAGTAAGAGTCTTCTTCCTCCCCCTTCTCCTCTTCTTCCTCCAGGAGCGCACCGTCTTCCGCAGCAGAGGCTTCATCGTCCGCCTGGTCGACGGAAGCATCGTCGACAAAGTTAGTGCCGTAGAATGCTTGCGATCGAGAGTCTACAAAGGGGTTCAGCCTGATATGGTATGAGGGTAGACAATGGAACTCACATGAGCTGAGTGCGTCTGCAGCGGCGTGAAAGCTCGCGCTCATGACCTCCCTCGGTGTAGAAGGAGTTGTCATGATTGCGGCACTACCCTCTAAACTTTCACGAGAGCTACACTGATGCGAACCTATCGTTAAAGTAGTCCGTACCCAGTTACAGCCAGAGCAGCATTCCCAGGAGAAAGGGTTATTGTGAGAAAGCTAGTCTGCAACAAGCAGATGTATGAACAAGCCCCTAGCCCAGCTCCATGTCTACCCGTGCGGATAAGCCCATGATCGTCTTGTCCCAACGTTATCGCGAGACCCTGAATTGCCTTTCACCATGTGACATCACGCGTTTCTTGGGCGCTCATTGGTCGGATCTTCCTCTGATAGGTCATGGGAAGGTAATCAGCATCAGTCACGTTTTTTTTTCATTGGCACACACTTGCACAATCAGAGAAAATTGGATAATGCAATCGTATCGACTATCATACTCTTTTTGTCATTAAAGTAATATCATCGCGTAAGGCTATCACTTCTGTCTTGTAGAGCTGAGCTGTACAGCATATTCCTGCCATAAGCAGGCTATAGTCCTAGTGGTTTACCTACATTTTATGGTGTCCTTATGTTCCTTTTTCTCTACACACTATAGTCATTGAACCCTAATCAATTGGATCTCCATCACACGGCTTTTATGAGAGCTTATAAGGGTGTAACAGTCTAAAGACTTTACAAAACCGGGGGACGTTGCCCCTGCACAACCCGTAGGCTAGATCCGTCTATAGTATTTTCGTTCACGTCATGCATTCACAGGACTACGAGCGGATCACGTAAGTTTCAAAGTTATCGAGCTAATGGACTTTCCCTGTCCCACCGTATCTTCCCCAATCAATCTACACGTAGGTGATGGTGGTGGTGCTCGTGCCGGTAGTGACGGAAGTCAGGACCTCGTTGTTCTGCTCGATGTCGAGGATGTGGGTCGCACCACTGGGGTCCTGAGTGGAGCCGGAGGAAGTGGTAGCCACAGCGTTGGTGAAGGTAACGGAACTGAAGTTGGCAAATTGTATAAAAGACCCGCCCACGGAGTAGTCCTCCACGATCCACTCGGCGTTCTTCTGGCACAGAGCCGACGAAGAAGTGATGTCCTGAGTGACAGTCTCCCCGGTGGTCAGGTTCTCAATGACTGCAGTGCCGGATGTCGTGTTGGTGGCAGTGACAGTAACACGGACCTCGTCGCCAGCAGAGAAACTGATGTTGGGGAAGTCGTGCCATGCATCAGGGTACCACTCGTACCAGGCTTCAGATACGTCAGATGTGTGGGGCCGTGCTCCTCTTGATATACATACCACCGTAGGAGACTATGCCGTTATGAACCATGAAATCAACGCCGGTATGAAGGATGATCCCGCATGAATAGCCATCAATGCCAACCCAAGCGGAGGCACCATAGTGGCCAAGACCGCCAACCGGCTCAGAGGGCGTGGGAACAGTGAAGGTTCCGGTGACAGCCGTGTAGGTACCCTACAGACAAGTAGCCCGGCGTCCGACACTACAAGACAAGATATGTCACTCACACCATTGCCGCTGTAGACCGGACCAGCCCAGTTGCCGCTGTATACGATACCCTCAGTCTCCGGCCCCGTAACGTCTGCAACGGCAGTTATCCTTTGGTTGGGTATGGACAGGTGAGCACCCAAGGAACGGCGGGCCATACGCTGCTCGAGGCGCGAACGAGACGAGGGAGCCGCAAGTGCCGCGGTCGCAAAGAGAGCAGAGGTGAGCAGGGTGATGGCGAGCATGGTGATGGGCTGTTGCGGGCTGAGATTTGCTGATCTGGCTGAAGAGAATTGACGAGACCTGAGCCTTGAACACTGGCCCAGATTTCAAGAGAGGTTTTATGCCTGAAGGATCGCCCCATTATGCCAGACTGAGTACCGGCGGTGACTCTACGGCAAGAATCTCTTGTTATCTCCATCATGCGTCACGTGTGCACAAAAGGAGCGAACATCGACACAGCCGACCAATCCGTGCAAACTGTTCCCCGAAACAGATGAGGCAGAATGGGGCTTGGAGGAGAGGACAACGCGCGTGAGCACGATGTATGTACAACGGTTGTTTAGTGAGCAGCCGTTTAGGACCCGACGACTTGTGATCGGAGGAACCGGCCACGGACGTGTGCGGATCCGCTCCAATGGACATGTTGCCGATGCCGAAGAGTGACTCTATAGTTATGCACAGCTGTAGTAACAGAATTCATCAATGGGAAAGAGAGGAACAAACGAACCGGGCGCGTGCACAGGACAACGGGTTGATCACGAGTCCCACGGCCATCATAATATTCAACCACCTCGGATACCCCGCAGTGTTGACAAGATTCTGTTGGAACTCATCGCTCACTGCGTTTCCGAACATAAGGTACTCGGCGCTGGCGATCACGCCGTAGAGCACAGTGGTGGATAAGCCAATGGTTTGTCTTGTCCAAATACCCTGAATCACCTTCCACTGGGCGACTTGAGCGCTCATTTGGCCGGATCATCCGTCGATAGACTATGAGATGGGAATCAGCATCATTGGCATTCTCTCATTGGCACGCATTTGCATCAGGGAAAACTGAATAATGCAATTGTATCTACCACACTCTTTCGCCATCACCCCTGGCTACGTATCCTCACCAAACGGGTACTCGAACGGCGCGGGCATCTCAGCCTCCGCACCTTCCATCTCAATCGGGCCCGCTGGGGCGTCCACATCCATCCCAGTCGTAGCTGCCGGGGCAGCTGCGGGTTCAGGATCAGGCTCGAAGTACTCCACTGGCTCGTCCGGTCGCCTGTCGATCAGGACGATGATTCCCCCGCCGCCGGCATACTGTGCACTGTTGACAGGTGGTGTTGCAGAGGCAGGGACGCGGGACTTTGATGGTTTCCGAGCTGGAACTGGGCGGGCAGTGCCGGTCACTGGTCGGATAGGGAAGAACCGCCTATCGGAGGGGAAGACGATGTGTGGTAGCTGAGCGGGTACGACGCGTGACATGTTTGCTAGTTTCTCAGACGTCGGCTCGCGCTTCCGTGGCTGGGGGGTCGCGTTCCCGTCAGCTTTCACCTCTTCGCCTTCCTTCAGTTCGAGCAGAGCGTTCACGGGTTTCTCATCCTGTATGAATCGTAAGTATCGTTTGGGTGAGCAAAGGAACCACAGCATACAGTCTCCATTGCATCCCCGTCCTGAGCTTTCTCTTGTTCCTTCGTCTTCGCCCTCGCCTTAGCCTTAGCCGTAGTGGATAGCACAGCAGCCGCAACCTTCTCGACCGTCTCCTTCGTAGGCGGCTTCGTAAGCGAAGGGTACGCGAACAAGCTGGGCTTTCCTTGGGAGACAAACTCGAATTTGGGCACCTTGAGGTCTCCCGTCACACCGATAATCGCCGTCGGGGAGAAAGCGAGGGACGCGCAGTGGGCAAGAGGGTACCAGTACCAGAACTGGGTGAACAGCGCCATACCCACAATCGCGCTCATGTTTGCTCCACCGGCCCGGCTCTGCAGGGAGATGGTCACGTTGCGCCCGCCAGCGTCGATTAGCCCTTGCGCGAGTGTGGCACCGAATCGTGCCATGGGGTCTTCGTGCTTGTCGGCGATGACTTTGGTATAGAGGGCACGGGCGGAAGTGACGGCAGGGGATCCAGCTGCCGTCCGCTGTACCAGGATCATGGCAAGCCCAATCATAGCGCCTTGCCGGACAAAGTCAACCGGGTCCTTAGTCATGGGCTCAAGGAGCTCCACAGCGTCTTGCAGACCGGTGCCTGCGCAGCTGATACCGAGTGCGAGGGTGGCGCCGTACCGAACATGAGGGTTATAGCTCTCGCTGAGCAGCTGCACGACACGAGGCACTTGTGTTGGGTTCTTGAACAGCAGGAACGCGAGTGATGTAACAGCCGCTCTCCGGACGTCGTCGCTAGTGTCGGATACTGCAAGATGAAGAACTCGGCGGACGGCATTGTTGTTGGATGTCCCAGCGTAGGCGAGAGCAAGAGTATAAACACCCCCATAACGCAGGATGGGGTCCTTCATATACATTAGTTTTGTTCTAGTTCGAATTCTGACTATTACGCACCTTTTCTTTGATAAGGAGATCGATGACATCGTTTGCCGACTCTTGCTTTCCATAGAACAAGAAAGCCATGCCCATGGCCATACCACGGATGATTTTCTCATGCTGGGTCTCGTGAGCATACTGCAGCATCTCGTCGAATGCCTTCCGGTTCCCGGTGCCGAGCATGACGAGACCCATGGCATGTCCACAGGCTTCCCCAGCTACGGCTGAGTCGCTGAACAGGATCGCCTTGAGCTCTTCATATACATCTGCAGCATCATGTCAGAAAGTCAAGGTGACAGAAGAATCATGTATGCGCACCTTCGGCCCCGCTAGCCATGCCAGACACGCCTAGACCCAACGCGGCGCCATGCTGCACGACCTCGTCCCGCCCTGCAGAGCTGAGAATGCCCTTCAGGTACTCCTTTACCGCCTCTCCACGATTGGCATGAATGAGACCAAGAGCGAATAACGCACCACCCTCACTGAAAGGGCTCTGGCTGGGTCCGTTCTCTGGTGGTAGATACGGACCGAGGATCTGCATACTCCGTCCAAGATTACCCTTGTGCAACAAGCCGAGTGCGGCCGTGGCGGTGAATTTCGACCAGTTGGTTGCGCGGCCAAGCCATTCCAGGCTGTCTCGCAAGAACGTGTCGCTTGTTGTGCCCGTGTGCATGTAGGCATTGGCGAAGCTGAGCGCAGAGTGGTATATGCTGGAGCGCGCTTCTAGAGCATCCTTCGTGTTCTTCAGGATGAGCATATCAACGTGGTTGTTGCGCTTGAGGAACTCAAGGTACAGGGCGACACTCTCCTCACCGGTCAGGACACGGCGCAGTTTTGTGTAAGGGTCGGGTGTTGCATCCTCTGCAGGTGCGGGCATCTGGGACTTGACCTGATCTAGGAATTCCTGATTTCCAGAATCAACCAAGTCAAATGCCATTTGTAGGGCGATGAGCTGCTTCTCTCCCATCTTGCTCTCGACGAGATCTTTGAGGAAGGCGGAGGCGAGCGCTGCGTCATTGAGAAGCAGCAAAATGCGGGTGGTAGAGAAGTAGTCGGGCGCAGAAAGGGAGGGGAAGAGGCCGAGAAGGTATCGTAGCACCTTTTCACGGAAATGCACGTGTGGATGGGACACAGTGTGCTCAGTGAGCGCGGAGAGAATGTAAGCTAGAATTTCGGCATCTGGAGACCGGGCCAGGATACGCTGAATAACATCGAATCGTGACGACTCAAGAGCTACGCCTAATGCCTGGGATGACAGCATCAAAAGGTATCAGAAAAGGGCCCTAGGGCTTGCGTACCTGCTTGGATTCGCCTTCCTCTATATCAGCCTGGAAGATTCCCTCTATGATCGCCTGCAAACGCTGGTCTATTGCAGACGAAACAGTCTTGACGTCCGTATTCGGGTCTTCAGGGTCGGCCATGGCTATTCGCTTTGCAATGTAGGTATCGATGCATTTGGCTACAAGAAGTGTGAGGGACCTGGCAGAATGAAGAATAAACAATAGACGCACAAATTATAGTTTCCACGTATTCCGGACTCCGCCTGGCTTTCCGCTCTCGTTCAAACAAGTCTCCGGCTCCAAGGGCAAAGGTGAGCGCGTCATCGTACTCCTGAAGGCTGTAGTAGACCTTGCTGGCGATGAGGGCTGCGAGCGCGCGCGAAGATTGCGAAAGTGATGTGGATTCGTAGAGGGTTTCTCTACATGTCTGTTAATAATCATTGGACCAACTGACTTCGAGTCTGCACACATTTTGGTAATCTCTTCTGACACCTCAGCCCAACACTGGTCTACCAGGTCATTCAAACTCTGTAGCGCATACTCCTGGATTTCGGGTTCGCGTTCGGACAATAGTGCGAGAGCCCCAGCTGCAGTTTCGTGGTCAACAAGTTATATTTTCCCTTCAATAACAATACTCACCTGCAGACGTCTGCATCTGGGGAACCATGATGGGCAGAGGTGAAGGTCGTGTGCAAGAGGATGTACGCGGCCTTGGATATATGCGCTCAGGTTACTCCAGAAAGCAAGGTACTGACGCGTCCCCCTTAGCGGAAGCTTTCCGCGCAACCCTTCTTTTTTGGGAACAGCCACCATCATAGATCCTGGCGGTGAGAAGGGTGCTTGTGAACGTTCACTTCGTGTAGATGGTGCATGGACAATGTTATGCTTGCCGCCCATGATCTCAACACTGAAGTGGCGGAACTCCAGGCTATGCGCCGTGTGCCCCTTTATCTGTGCCTTTGGACGGCGAACACGCCTTCATGATTCATGCGCCAGTTGCAGTGCAACAACCACGAGTTGCGCACGAGGCAAACGAAGCATGCCTAATTTCTACCATCCAGTGCACGATCAGATACGACTTTCGGATTGTAGAGAATTTGAACTGGCAAGGCTTCGAATTACGAACAACAGGAATATTTGTTCCGTTACTCCGATCCATGATGTCGGAAGCGAGATTAGGTTACCCCGGATCAAGGGTTCACCATCCCAAAAATCAATGTTATCAACCTTCCCTCCTCCTTCGTCAATACCTTGCTATCTATGTCAATATTTCACTAGTCAATATCAATCAGTGAACTCACAGGATCACGCATAGACCCGCATCAACATCCTTATGAAATCATGATAACGATGAACGGACTACCACCAGAACTGCTCCAGCATGTATTCGAGGCTGTCGTCAATGACTGGGAAGAGGATCCCGGGCGAATTTGGTCCACGCTAATGGATTTTCACGCATATATCTTCCTCGTCAACCGTACGTGGAACACGACTGCTCGGCACACTTCTACTATTTGGCGGAACATCCCCCTGCACCGAGGGTTCTTCGATTACGCCGAATTCTGCCTCTTGCATTCAGGGAATCAGCCGCTGAATGTGCAGGCGAGCATGAGCGAGTCATTCAGGGAGCTCATGACTCCAGAGCGAGCGAATAGGGTGCAAAGGTTGGAGGTAGAGGATAAGGAGGCGTACCGACATTGGATGACGGTGCTCCTTTCGTTGCCTATCAGCAAACTGGAGTATCTGTCAATGAACTCGCTTTGCTCATCATGGGAGGAATCGCTCGCCTTCCTGGTTGGTAACAAGAACCTACACGAACTCGAGATCACGCGCTTCTTCCACCAGCCACTATCGCCAGCATCGTCTGGAGTACATCCCGTCCTACCCAAGCTGAAGAAGCTCAAGATATCCGACTGGGCGCAAGAAACGCAATCTGTGCTCTCTTCCTTCTCCGCCCCTTCACTGGAAACACTCCACATAGCAGTCAATGACGAACATCGGTACGGGCAACGCTTCCGGCCCATGACCCTCGGAACGATGGACATATTCTCCAGCGTAAAAGAAGTGATCTTTCAATTTGCAATCACGACCGAAGATGTGCTCGCCGTCCTTCGACAGACACCAAATGTGGAAGTTCTCCGCTTGGCACACAGCTGGCGCTTCGAGGCAAGTTTCGATGACCTTCTTGCCCAGTTATGCAATCCCAGCATCCCGATTCTGCTTGCACCGCGCCTGCAGGTTCTGAGCCTGCACGAGTTCCCCGTTTGGATGCCAGCGATTCTTGGGCTCGTACGGGCTCGGCTGAGCAGGAGCAGGACGTGCCTGAGCACTGTGGAGGGGATCGGTCAAAGGGTTCTGCCGTTGAGACGCGTCGACCTCAGCCCGAGGACGACCATGTTCTATCCGAAAGCGGACGTGGAGAGGTTACGCGAGATCTGTGAAGTACGGGTCTGGACGCCGCCGCCTGGGGACTTACGTTAGGCGGGAAGGATAGAGGTGTGGTGCGGCAGCGGAATGGGGTTTTGGCGCAATATGAGGGTTCGAAGGCTATCAAATGAAGTCTATGGAACGGCCATGTATGTAGGAAGAGTCCCGTCATGAAGTCCTGCGCAAAGCACTCCACTCATTTTGCCGCATCCTCTGTAGCTGCCGTCGCAGGCCCTGCAGCCTCAGCCTCCGCAGCCTGAACATCTAGAGCCGGCTTCGGGTCAACAAAGACTTTAACCACCTCTGCTCCCTCCTTAGCCCATATACCAATGGTCTGTTCATCAAGCTCCTCCCAGCGCATCCCTTCGCCCTCAAGCCGCACCTCGTACCCATGCGGGTAATGCCATTCCTTGCTTATCTTAATCTCTGTCACTGCCTCCTCACCCGTGCCCAGCGGAACATAGTGCATCGAGAAGCTCGACGTGGCGTAGTCGTGATGCAGATACTTGAGCTCGCCGGCTACGGCGGAGGCGTAAGTGCGAGAGAAGAGCTTGGCGTAGAGTGGGCGGACGACTGGAGTGGCGGACTCGTGCTCGACGAGACAGCCATCGGTTGGGCAGCCAGACACTAGAACATCATCAGTATATCATGTCGCTACGCTCTTCACACAAACAGACGTACCATGGAAATATTCTACATGGGCGGGCATGCCTGGTCAGCCCCGTCTATGCGCCACAGTCAGGTTGGGAAGAAAGACTCACTCTTATACTGCCAACCAATCCAGGAGATCAGATGTCTGTCGCATGCTTCAAAGGTGCCCAGTACATGATCATGTTTCTCTGCCAGCGACGTTCAGCAATCCGTCCAATATTTCTGAGTGGACGATACGTACTGCCACCATCGAACCCGGTGTCAAACTCCGTCAACTGAAAACATGGTCAGCCAGAATAGTGCCAATCACCATGTCATAGCTCACCATCGCCCCACACCCCAATCTCCTTACTTGGCCATCCCTTCGGGTGAAAACCGCGACCCATGTATCCGGCTCCAAAGGGGTGGGATAATAATGCCAACTGAGGACACTCTTCCCCTTCGCCGCGTCCACCCTTTTCTCCTGCTCTTCTTTGCTCTCCCCCTTCACGGGTGCGCACCCCGGCACACGTGGGAAATGGCCACCTGAGTTTCCGCACGCGGGCTCGAAGAAGATTAAGTGCTCGGGGTCGGCGGAACGGATGGCAGCCACGACAGCGTCGTATAGCTGCAGAAGATGGCCGCGCTCTGTCGCAGCCTTGTTGAGGAAGAAGTTGTAGGGCCAGCGGAGGAAGGAGCGCGCAGAGACAGCAGGTTCGTTCATGATTGCTATGTTGGGGTGATGGACATCAGTGTTCAGCTCAGAGCAATAAGGAATGAGCACGCACTGTATCCCAACAGGTTCGGCTCATCTTTCATCGCAACAGCAACACGTCTCCACGCCTCACAGAAATGGTCACGGACCCCTTGCTGATTCTACCATATATGCGCATCAACAACTGATATTTCCCAGAGCAAAAGGACGCACGGAATAAAGTCCCCAGAACGCCCTCGTGCATGCATCGCTCGCGTAGAACTGCCAGCCATCAGTATTCCCCTTAGTTCAAAAAGCATAAGAGACTCACAGGTCCCCAATTCTCCCCTGTCAGATCGTACTCTTTTACAGCCGGTGTGCCGATCAACGGGAACCTAGCTGCTCTTTCTCAGTTCAAGGTCGAACAGTGGAGTGCAAAGGCATACATTCTGTGTTGTACTGCGCTGGCCAGGGCTTGATAGGACGTGGGAATGCCCAGGTACCAAAGTATCCCTTGTCGCTGGTGATGCTCCAATCTGGCATCTAAGGTGGGTCAGCCATGGACAACGTGACTAAGGAGTGGGCAGGGAAGGACGCACTCCGTTTCCACAGAAACGCTCGCCGTAGATATCTTGATGGGCGTCCAACACCACCCAGACGCCCTCCTTAGCGCACATCCTAACCAGCTCCCTCACTTTCAAGATGTAGTCTTCATCGTACTTGTCTCTTTCGGGCTCAACACCCGCCCAGGGTATGTTCAACCGCACGACGTTCAAGTTGAGCTTGTTCCATACTTTGAGGTCCTCGGCACTGAAGGACAGATGGGGGTCGAACTTCTCTATTACTGGAATGAAGGGCGCGATCTTGTAGACGACGTTGAGCCCTCGAAAGAAGCGTTGTCGCGAGTGTGCGTCGGTAATCTGATGGGTGCTGGGAACGACGTGCGTGATGGGGATTGCGTGCGGGTCCCGAAGAGCAACCATGTCGTCCAACTCGTCGTAGACAACAGGAAATAGCTCAGAAGTTAGCAAGTCAAGCAGGACACGTCTATGCTGGCGGTTTCTAAAGATGGCTAATGCTGTGCCCTTCGTGTCGACGCGTTCAGGGACAACGCGTACATCGAGCAGCAAGGGATATACACTATCATCGGATTTTTACAATGTATGATGTTAGCATATACATCAACTCGACCATAGGAACACGCCCTCACGCCATTCCACGTCCTCGACACCCCCAACGCACTCAAGGCAGCTGCGCATGAGCAAGGATCTTGGCCAGTTCTAACGCGTCATCAATACACTCGCTCAGAATGCATAGTAAAACCTACTCACGCGGCAGTTTGATCTCCTCATTCTGCACCGAGCTCTTGACGACGTTGTCCGCATTCGGGGGGATCACGACTGAGTGACCGTCCATCTGCCATCCCTGCTCATGTGCGTACTCTGCCAAGTCCAATTCTACAATACTGATCAGTTTCACCTCCGCAGGGAAATCTACCAACTCACTCTTAAGGTCCAGGTACGCGCCCAACCTGTCCCTCCCTATTTTTGAGAAAGTCCCTCTCACCGCCCTAGCAACTACCTCCCTCACGCTGTCCTCGAACCCAACACACTCGATAGTGAAGTTTTCACGCAGGGGGGCAAGTTCAGGGGAGCGATAGAGCGCCCAGAACTTGGGGAAGCGGCAGGTGAGAAGGAGAGTGTGAAGTTGCGTTAGGTGGGGCAGGAGAGCCGGGAGCGGATCTGGATCTTCTGTTGGGAGGTAGGGCTGAAGGGACGGTCAGCCTCTACGGAAAACGCCCCAGTAGAAGCGATGAAGGAAAACAGACATACACCACGATCCCCAAGCAGCGCTAGGCAGAGATTGAAATCGGGCCCAGGTGAAGCAGTGATGGCCTTTAGCAGTATGTGGATCACCACGTCTGAGTTGTACAAATCCGGGTTAAACTGGTACCTGTATGCATGCGTTATTACAGCGGTCGAAAGTGACATCACACAAAGCGGAGCAAATGGGGACATAAACGTACAGCTTCAGAATGGCGAGGTTGGCCAGGCAGTCGTAGCCCCGTTCCCGTGTCTGCTGGTACATGTAGTCCTCGAGGTACTGCACATTTGCAGGGTTGTACCTGTCGACACCCTCGACGAGAGTGTCTATTTCTGTTGGTCGAGAGGCTGGGTGAATCCAGGTTGCTGCCATTACCGCTTTCCCTGTACAGTGTATTAATTGTGGTCGCAAAAGCGATCGGTGAAGACTGCTATGGCTTGACGACCACACGACAGGAGATGGTACGGTAATTTTGGGCGCCTGTGCAGACACGGCTGATCAGGCAGGGCAAAATAATGCTTCCGTTCGGTGTTGCACCGCCACCGCCACCCGGAGCTACGAGAGGGGTCCACTGCGAGTACTTGCTTTCTCCGTTAATGTTAGCCTCTTTCTCCCAACAACCTCGATGAATATTGTTTCTGCATGCACTGAATGAAACGCGATTCAGCAAATCTAACGACTTTGTCCGAACTGGCCGCGGCGTAGTTACAGGAGGTAAAGGCTCCGCTGCGGTCCACGTTTCAGCCTTGACTTGAAGAGCGCTCTCAGCTGCAGTGCCAGCCAATTGAATTGATCGCACGATCATTGCCAGCACCGGATTTCTTAGTTATCAGCAGATATGGACAAATATCTTCCCATGCAAGAGGAGTCTCATCATAACCGAAAAGAGGCGAAGGCTTTGATGCGCTGTTGTGACTTGGTCCTCTCACGGCGGAATTGGAAACGTTGTTGGACCGGACGCTGAAGCTATTGCGGAGTGTGGAACTGCTGCTAGATGGAGCAACTATCATCGTGCGTTGTATTTCGTGTCTCTCTCATTCATATTAAACATGACAGGCTAACTTCTCTGTCTTGCATGTACTGCCCTGCTTACAACGCCGTTGAATCAACCCGGCCTCCTCATTGCTCGGCTCTGTCGCTGCCGGAAGAAGCACGGCTTGGAATATTGCCCGGTGAGACGCACAGCCGCGCTTCCTCAGCCCGGCTCGAACGCCTCACACGCAATGTTGGATATAAAGCTGCACCGGTCGAAGATCGTTCCTCAACAGGCTGGCCCTCTCACATCTACCCCACTCTAGTGCAGGTCACTCAACTCCCACATTCTGACATCCTTTACTTCTCCTAACGATTCCTACATTCGCAACCGCCACATCTACTATACAACGATGCGTTTCGCCCGCGCGGCCATCATCCTCTCCCTCAGCGCTACCGCTGTTCTTGCTGCTCCTCTCACGCAGACACCCCCCCACAAGAAGAACAATACCTCTGCTACCCCCCAGCAAGCTGCAGATAAACCGCCTGTCATCAACGCTAATGCGCGCAGTATGGCAGGGAAACAGCCGCCGCCCGTGCACATCAAGTCGGGCATGTTCGAGGGGTCGATCAAGCGGATGTCGGCCACCAAGAAGTTGGGCAATTCCCACTCGTCGGCCCAGGCCCAGGGGCCGGCCACCTCGTCCAAGAAGTTGGACAAGTTCGAGTACTCAACCCGTCCTCAAACGCTAACTAAGGGCAAGCTGGTTGCGACCAAGTCCTTCCTTGCTATCGTTGCCGGTCGGAAGACCAAGACATCAGTCAAGCCCGGTGCAAAGGGTGCGACCGTGAAGGCTAGAAAGACCACCATGAACGCAGGAAGCAGGAGCCGGCTAATCCCTGTCCAGAGGCAAGCTCGCATGCAACCATTGCGTCAGCTGCAAAAATTGCGTAAGCAGCGCGCGGTTGCCGTATACCGACACGGCCAGCAGAGGGTGCAGCAGGGGGTGCAGCACGGGTTGCAGCACAGCCAGAATCCGGTGCAGTACGGCCAGTACGGCCAGCACGCGGCCGGCCAGTACCAGTACGGGCCCGCACAGCGCCAGCACGCGGCCGCCCCGTACCAGCCGTACCAGCCGGCCCAGCAGCCGCCCCCCCGGTACTCTGCGGGGCCGCCCCCCCGGTACTCTGCGGGGCCGCCCCCCCTGTACCAGCCGCCCCCCCCGTACCAACCGGCCACCCCGTACCAGCAAGGCCAGCAGTTCGTTGTGCGGGATGGGGAGGATGATGATATGTACTGGGCTAGGAACTACTCCGAGAACCTGGAGGAGCTTGATTGAGCGTGATCTGGTTGTAATCTTACGAGAGACATTTTCCAGATATGCTGTGCAACTTGTATCAAATAATGTATTGTAACCTCATACGCAAGTCGCCTTGGTTACGTATCGTTAAAGGACTATGAACTGTGGCGGCGTGCCCCCATAGCTAATCATGAACGCTAACCGACAGGGTGGTGATGGCGGTACTCCTGCCCGGACAGTAGTCACCGCGTTTTGCGTCAGATCTGATGACGCCATCCAAGGTCATATAGGTCAGGTGACCTAGGCTCGCAGAGCCCAAATGCGTTGTGCTCATCGAAGCTATGCGGGACCACTTTTGCTCACCTGTGCTAGATACTAGCTCATCACCTCTGTGATTAGCTAGCAAATATTTATCTTGGATTATCACACAAATTCTATCAATATATTGCTCAGACCCTTGACCCGGCCTTTGATGTGGCACTTCACAGGGAGGCGAAAATCAGCTGTGCTTCGCTGAGCGAAGCCCGAAAAAACTGAGCTTTTTCGGCTTTGCTGTTTCACGTCGCAGAAATGGTCTGTGCACATTACCAGGCCTACAAAAATCCTCCGATCCAGGTTGAATCTGACTTCCTTGTCCCAAATGCCTGCTCTCCAAACTGCACCACAATGCTGACTATCACCCCTTACATCCCCAGCTCTCCCAACTCCGTCATTGACCCTGCCCTTCTCCACCAGTCTCGTGCCGGCCAGTTGTCTGCCATGCTTGCAAAGTGGGATCCGAGAGCATCAGACTCCCAAAGTCTTATGATCGGACGTATGCTGCAGAGCATGGGACAGTCGCTGGATGACGGAACTGAAAGCTGGTGAGTCTCCTTGGCGGACATCGCACCTGCATTACTGACCAGATGTACAAGCCCTCCCGCTCCGCTCCCCTCCCTCACCAGCTTCCAATCTCCCCTCTCCCGCACTCAGCCTTCCTCCATTCTAACTCCTCAGGCTACGCCCCCCACCGAACCGCAAGCACTCCCGTCTGCTACACATCAGGTGGCCAAAACATCTTTGGACGAATCCGACAACGAACTCACCCCCTCCGAAGTTCAAATGGTGTTGAAGCACCGCAAGCTGACGGTGCAGGAGGGTCGGGGCCGCCATGCCCGTCCGAAGAAGCGTGCAGCGTCCAACGACCCTCCGCAGGTGACGGACCAACCTCTGAAGCGTGTGCAAGACATGCTTTCGGCCACTTCTGCGATCTTCTTGGTGGACAAGGCTCTTCATGTGAAAGGCTATCTGAAGGTAAGCACGCAACAGTAAAGAGGGTTACATGGCTTACCATCTTCCACAGGGTCGTATTCGGACTTGCCTGTACCAAATCATTGGTTATTCACCCGGGGGTATGATGCCGGATCTCAATGGACCAAGAGTTGGAGAGGAGGGCGAGTTCATGGTTTCCTCCCTAACTGGGTTAGGGGGAGGCTTGGAGAATCCGGGCAATGTGTCCATTATGCATAAGGCGGCGGAGATGGTGCACCAGCAGGAATCGGTGAGTCAGCCTCTTGACCGCGGACATCGCACCTGCATTACTCACCTGTAATGTAGATGCCCAGTTCCAATGTCGATGTCAAACTTCAGAAGGACTGGCTCGACATGGAGCTCCTGAGAGAGCTCGCTCGTTGAGCATGGCCCAACCTAGTTCGCATTCGCTCCCTGCAGCAGCGAATCCAGCAGGAGGGAGAACAGATTGCCATACTGCAGGCCAGGCATGCCCGTGAGGCAGAGCGCAGGAAGGCAGTAAGTACTTCTTTATCTGTACTTGGCATTGGCAACTTACGTGTTTGTGCAGCAGGGTAGAGTCTACCGTGTCAAACTCGTGGATGTTTGCGTGGACGAAGGGGCCGACAGCGCCGTAGTTGGAGAGCTTGCTCATGATGACTTTGTCGCCGGAGAGTTCTCTTGCGATGAGGATGGGTCGAAGAATGAAGAGTGGTGGGCACAGCTGTACGAAACGGGCAAACTATCCAAGGAGCAGGATGATCCACAACTGGCCGTGGTGGAAGTCAAGCGGCCTGATTGGAAACTGCAGAAGGTCAGACGTTCGTGATATCACCTGAAACGCAAGCTCACCGAGTTCTAGCTGCATGATTTCAAGATGGAGCTTCTCAAGAACAAGCCGAGGGTCAATCCAGGCGGTGGCCACTGCACTTGTGCCTGCGAATACAAGTGTATCAATCTTGGACGTACCTTCCAGAGCTTGCCCCACGTCATCCCGTGGGACTTCATGCTTGATCCCGAATGGGTGACCAAAGAACTTCCCAACTACCAGGGATGGGATTGCCGCCCTGGTTATCCCGCTCTCATGACCAATGAGCTCTTGATGGGGATGACCAGGTTGACGATGTCTCACATTGAGGAGCGAGATATCGACAGTGCCTTGAGTGAGGGCACAGTACGCGAGCAGTAATGCAGGTGTGATGTCTGCATTACTCATGGATCCGGCGACAAGGTTAGCAATCTAGAAGAGCCCCTCAAATAATCACTTACTTTGAACACAATACATACACTTACTCGTGCCTATTCGCTCGGTAATCATATAAGCTCCCAGATACGGACAAATTCCTCAAAACAACATAGCTATATGTCCTCTTTTCTTACAAGCTCTTTCCATCCTGTTCGTAGATTAGTCCTGCGTTTAATACCAACACTGTGAGCATTGAACTTACCTTACCTTGCTCATTCCCGTGGTTATCCACATCCTCCTGCCTTCGAACTCCATCGTGCACCGAGCAGCAACCCCGCAGATATCCTCAGCAAGAATCAGCGCCGGGGGAGCCCATTCAGTATCTTGCAAGTATTGACCGGGCTCCCAGAAGTCCACCTCGAGTTCAGGATATGGATGGTACAGGTCGGCATAGGACGGGAGGTCTTGCAAAGGAACTAGCCAGTCGACCAGAGCAAAAGTCAGACACTTGCCTATTCCGGGTTGCATGTGCTGGAAGATGTCACACAGCTCCCCAACCCACTGTACCCTCCTCTCAAAACATATTTGCATGAGAGCATTACTTTTATTAGGCCGATCCACCTCCGTCGCGTACAGCTTGTAGCTGCCCACTCGGAGCTGAGGGTAGTGAGTGGCTTGCAGCACGAGGTAGAGACTGCCAGGAAGCGCCTTGGCATCTGTGGCTTTGAAGAGTGCTTGGTCTGGGTATTGCCGGTGATACCAAGCAAGGAGTTTATCTTGCATGGTAGAATCGAGTCGTCTATTGTAGGCAGTTCCATGCACCGGCGACTTCTCGAGTTCGATGAGCTCTTGAACTTCTCGCTGGGCGTGCACGACGACGTTGGCGAGCGTACCTACCTCCACCCCCTTCAGCAGCTTGTTCAGTCTTTCAAACATGAAAGTCCAAAAGCCGTGAACCGGTCCGAACCGGCGAACTTGCTCACCCATATGGGTCACCCAATGGAAGCTGGGGGTTATGTTCACTTCTCCATATATCTGCTGGGGTGTCAGTGCAAATGAAGGATCATCGCACCTGCATTACTGATGCAGGTGCGATGTCTGAGGACTCACCTCAGCATACTCCTTGAAGAATTCAACATAGAGCTTCTCCGCTCACACTATGTTGGCCGAGCTTATCTCACGCCGGGTGAAGATCTTCAGTGTGACCACGAACTTCAGGTAGTCGGAGGCAATCTTGGGATGCGTTCGCTCGCTTGTCTTGAGGAGTATGGGAGGGAGGGCTGCCAGCCCAAACAGAACTGCGAGAGCCTTCCATTTGTCGGAGGTGAGATGGCCACCGGCCGGCTTGCCTACACGTTGGGGCAGCCTCGCTGATTCACTGGGTACTTCTCCCTGGGCAGTGCTCAGTCAGCAATGTTCACATTGCAGGAAGAATGGGGTACCGTAGCGAGTGATTTGTGCAGCTCGTGCATCTCCCTATGTGTTCCCCTGTCTGTGTCCTCTCGTAGCATGGACATCCGCTTGTTCTTAGCCTGCTTGCCTCCTTCAATCCAGTTATAATAAATGAGTGTGGTTAATCCTGTAGAGACCCATCAGTGACCATCAATGCCTGGCTAGCCCTCATTTGCACCTTGGAGCAACACATGCATCGGGTCGATTACACCGACTTGCACCAAGTCGATATACGGCAGCCAACAAAATTCAGACCAACGGGTGCCTGTCGAGCTGAACAGCTTCTCCATCTTGCTGGTATCACCCTGCAGCTCCAGCCGGTGCATTCTGGCTGCGATCTTGGTGTGCTCTGTCCCTTGTCGTGCCGGGATATCACCTGTATTCCACCCGTGGCTAAGCATGTCGGCTCGGGTGATCTCGCACTGGGTACATGGTCTCTTGTTGTGCCGGTGATTGGCAAAGCCACACAACTTGCAGAGTGCCAGATGGTCGCCAACAACGGCGACCACCATGACTCTGACTTTGCGTCCTGTGTGAAGGGGGTCAGCCTGCTACATCAATGAAGGAGGTGCGATGTCTGTTGCTAGGACACCGCACTTGCTTCAGTAATGCAGGTGCGGTGTCCTATTGACGCACCTTGTGGATACTGTGGTGTGCACACCACAGTTCCATCTTGCCATAAGCGGAGGAGGTCATCCACGAAGGGTCGAAGGAACCGATGCAGCTGCTCACTGTTTGGTTCCCTGGGCCCGGGAAGTATACCAATCAGGCACAAGTTCTGCACGCGAAACCTGCAGAAATGTGAGTGATTGGTATACTATGATGCACAGGTGCAGGGGGGAAGAGGATGTACCGCAGGGCAGGAGGCAGATTGGCGATGCAGACGGACAGTGGGCCCGTGGAGTGAGAAGGGGCGAACTTGCTCGTGTTGGGGTTGAACCAGTCCAGGGATACTAGTATCCCAAGACCGAGTTCCCCCTGTTGTCGAGCTTCGTCCCGATTGCAAGGGAAGAAGCACTCGCCTTCGCTCGTCTTGCGTCTTGAGTCCCTGCCACACTTCACCATCCTGGATGCCAGAGTAGATGACAGGCTGTGAGGGCTTGTCCAGATATGACTCACACGCCTCTTCGAACCCCGGTTGGCCCAGGAAGTCAGCGAGCTGTAGGGAGAGGAGATCCAAGGGCGCCTTTTTGCACGTGGTGAGGATGAGGGAGGTGGGGGCTCGCTCGTACAAGGCTACCTGGCAGCGTTTGCACCTGCGCTGCCAGTCTGCTTGAGGGGGGTCTTCCTCGTACGTGAGCTCGTCGACCATTTCGGGATCTTCTGGCCGGCTTTGGTAGCTGTCACAAAGCCAGCATATGGGACAGATCGTTTTTACTTCAAAGCAGTCCCATATACCCATGCGTTGGTACATGGTCGTCAGCGTGCATGGTGGGCTCGATCCAGGTGTGCAGGAGGCGGAGGGCGAGAGGATGTCCATGTACTCCAATACTAAGTACAGGAAGCTTGCAAGGAAGCCGCAAGTGCGGTGGGGTAGCTGATAGCGAGCATGCAGATACACCATCATGAGGCATATTGCCCTCACCGCAGCATTGCTATGCATGCTGAGGTAGCACTGCAGCGGTGTCCATGAAGGGTGGTCGAAGTCGTATGAGGGAGGAGGAGGAGGTAGGGCAATCCTAAGGTCGTCTACTGCGAGCCTCGCCGATTGCTCAGATACTGCTGGCTCGGGTTCGAAAGATTTGATAGTTTCGGTGTGTATGGCGTCGTCATCGGGTTCCTCATCGACTTGGAATGACGGGAGGTCGTTGTCCTCCCAGACATCCATGAGGGATGCCGATTCCTGTGGGACATCGACACCTGCATTGTTCTGTAATGCAGGTGCGATGTCAGAAGACTCCAAGCCTTCCGTATCGTCTGGAATCAACGGATCCTCAAGTGTTGACCAGAGTGGCATTTGATCCATGGCATCGATGTCAGGTTGGGTCTCCACAGGAAGGCTTTCCTGGTCATCCACAGTAGCAAGCTGTGGGTCCCTTGGTGGAGCAGCTGGTACCGAACCCGACGGCTGCTGCCCTGGAACCGTACTGCTGCCAAGCGATTGGCGAGTTGCCAGATGTCGAAGATGAGCGCAAATGCCTGATCTGGTCCAGGTTCTGCCTGCAGGTCGAGCATCAGATATGCATTCGGAGCAGGTGCACCGGCGAGTTCCCCGCGGCTGCCAGTTCGAGGCCTGTTGGGCTGGCATCAATACACTGGAGTGTGTATCAGTAGTCGCCTGAGTGAGGAACTTGCGACAGGCGCACCTTTTTCCTCTCGACTTCATCGAAGCAAGCCCAATGCCAGGTGAGATATATAATTAGATAATAATATTAATCATGACGGCCTCGAAGTAGGTTGCTAAGGGACCAATGCCGTCACCTGCCCGATCCACAACGCGATAGTCGCAGACAACGTGAGGTCGGTGGAGTGCTGAGGATAAATCAGATACTTGGAGTGGAACAAATCAAGGCCGCAGATCTTCACTACGGGGCTGAGCTTAGAGGTTGCTTGAGGTCGGTCGCGGGGGCAGAAGTACCTTTGCTAGTCTAGCAAAGGCACTCATTCAGGTTTTGGAAACGAGTGCATTGAGTTGGTTGCGGCCTTAAAGGCCAAGTAACAAAGGCAAGATAAACAATCAATGAAGGTGTTAAGCTTGCCCTGTCGGGCAGCATATTGTAGTTGGGACTGGGGAGGAATGGGTGGAAAACAGAGAGTACAGTGACATCACGGCAATAGACAAGACATTAGGTGTAGATGGAGCCAAGGACATATATAAGGTCACGCGTGCACGAGACGACCCCCGACCAGCCGGTTCCTCCTCACCAACTCCGCTGAGACTTCTCTGGCAGCCTGGGCTTCTGCGACTGCCTGGAGGGTGGCCCTGTCCAAGGCCACCAGACGAGGCGAAGGAGGCGAGGAAGAGGATGTCGATGGAGTAGGCGAAGATGAACGAGAAAGGTTTGGAGGTAGCTTGAGTCGCTTGCGAGGAGGCGTGTAGCGGGGAGGCAGTACCTCATGGTGACAATACAAGGGGACAGCTTCGTCATTGCTTGCTGGATGAGCATCCAACAAGGATGAGGAAATAGATGGATAGGACGATGGATGGTACGCAGGAGAGAGTTCGTCCGCTGAGGCCTTGTCGAGCTCGTGCTTGACCGTACCAGTGCTGGGTACATGAGCTGGGCATTCAGTGGAGGCCGTCACCACAACGGATCCCGGCACAGCAGCCGCTGTGTGGTCGGAATGGGAGATAGTGGTCTGGGGGAAAGGCGAAGGTACAACAGAACTATTGCTGGCCGAGTCGGCAGATAGAGAATTGGATACGGGGCCCCTCAGGCAGGCACCAGTGCTCCCCCAGAGGCGAGGAGACGTCTTCGATTCTTCAGTAATGCAGGTGCGATGTCCGCGGTCCGCATGATCGGCGGGCGCTTGGAGAGCCACAGTGACGGTGGCTGGGATGCTGACAGGTTCCATGATGTCCTGGGTGTACGAGGTCGACTGAATCGGAACACCAGTGTCAGGTGTCAGTGTATTGCAGGTGCAATGTCCGAGTGCGTCAACGTGCGCATGAGTACCCCGAGCTACCCCGTTGGCCACTAGCTCAGGGTGCTGCTGTAGCCAGGACAGAACCATCGCACCAAAACCTGATAGTGTGTCAGTACCATCGATTCAGAGCTGGCCTGTAGTGCTCACCAAGCCCCTTCTGCTTAGCATAAGCCACCTGAAGGAGCAACGCTGGGCTCGGATGACTATCCGTCATAGTCAATAGTGGTTGATTAACCTATAGTCAGAAATTAGCAGTATCCTCGAAGAGCCCTAAATTACAACACTTGCTTAAGGATCTTTGTCAGTATAATCTGTTGTTGGTAGAAGGTCGATGTTGGGAAAGAGGTAGGAGGCGATGAGCTCAGGGGATGAGACGGTGAGCTCAAGTGGTGCCGGAAGCGCAATTCCGAGGAAGGGGAATGTCACTTAAGTCTGATCCGAAAATCAGGGTGTTGTGAACTTGAAAGTCCAGAGACGGATGGCTCGTTTGGTTGGTACCCTCCTCCCCCTTGAGCCTTTCTCCACTCTTATTGCGGGCCAGCTTTACTATCTATGACTCACTGGCAATACAATATGATGACTGGTTACCTGGGGAGCAACAGTCTCCCCCATCCCAGCTAAACTCTCATCAGGACAATAGGCACCAACAAGACCACCAGGAGGTGAACACAAGTTCTCCTCATGTTTGGGCATCACACCTGCATTACAGAAGATGCAAGTGAGATGGCACTGCATCTTAGGTATGTAACACATTGTATGGGCACAATTATGTCTGCCCTCCATGCTTTTGCACTCCCAGATAGGGGCAGAAGCAGGCATGCAAACCTGAATGGGCGGCAACCCCTGTCTGCCTCCGCAGATAGCCCCAATGGTGCATCTGTGTTCCTCTCTCTCTTCCCATCAACCACCATGAGCAACACTGATGGCAACAAAAGCTTGCAGCTTCTCCAGCAAATATTTGATCTGAGTGTGGCTGTTAGGGCAACACAGGCTGACTAAGTCTGCTCACCTAAGAGTGCCAAGAGTCTAA
>NW_024467218.1:185185-185855 GCF_000292625.1 Dacryopinax primogenitus | reverse complement strand
TGCACAGCCATGCACAGCCGGTCACCTGACCATCCAATCCTTCCAGCAGGTTCCAGCACATGCCAAGGTATACCAGCTACTTCCATGTCATAAAGGCTTAGTCATGTCTCTTGATTAAGCAATGAGCTGGTGCCCTGACATGCATCTTCTCTCGTGGTCTGCAATTGAGGTCAGCAAGGAATCCGCATGATGTCTCTTGGGGACATTGCACCTGCATTACACAACTATGCCCAAGGGGTAGCTGTATGTAGGCCAATGTCTCCACACTCACCTCCCAGTCCTCCTCATCTGCCTCATTCCCTTCCTCCACCTCCTCCACATCAAGGGCATGCAGAGCATTTTCCAGCAGGACATGCAGATTGTTGCCCATGAGGAGGGTGTGCTCTGCCAACCTCACCCACATCTTGTCCTCCTCTGGAGGGTTGGCCATGCCCTCCACCTCCGGATCCTCCCTATCAATGATCTCCATGCAAATGTTGGTTGCATGGTTCTTGCCCTTATCCTTTTTCTTTGCCAACACTGCCGGCAAACTGGAGCCTTCAGAGCTCGTGCTCTCCTTGCTGACCAGGGCACATTCATGGTAGAACTTGAGGCTGGCCACTGTCAGGGCACCAGCTCATTGCTTGGTCAAGAGACATGACTAAGCCTTTATGACATGGAAGTAGCTGGT